>NC_092818.1:192241712-192541712 GCF_023375885.2 Dermacentor andersoni | reverse complement strand
TGGAGCGCGTTGTAACCGGAAGTGCTTGAGTGTAGTGATCAATTGACGTTGTGTATTCTCTTTCTGCTACTGTGTTCTATAGAAGCAAATTAATGAACATTAAAACTATTGCGAACAACCTTTGTTCATGACAAAGTTGGAAAAATGATCAATGACACAACTTGAGCAGCCATGCCTGCTTCGTAGATGGTAATGGGGTGGCTGAAAACTCAGGAGAGTGGCACCACTGCAATTGGTAGTGATGCACGTTTTTAAAACCTTATGACAGATTACATGCTTTACACAAAGCACTTAATTGTGTCGCTTAATGATCAGAAGGACCTACCCTAACGACTCTGCATGTTTGTACAATATTGTCAAAATCTTTTCAGGGTGCCTTTAAGCTACTATGGATGCCATCCAGGTGGATCGTGACACTTATAAATGTGTGAACAATGCATTCTTCAAATAAACATTTTCAAGCAGATAAGCAGAGACTAGAGTGCGCAGTCAAAATAGATCTCGATGATGGCTATTTGCAGTGGAAAAAATGGCAAATGGCTTCAGCAAAAATAATCTTTTACATGTTGAGAGGTGTACAGAAAACAAATGATGGCAGGCTGTGATACTGTGATGACTCCTGTCAAATGTCTCTTGCAAGTGTGTTGATGCCAAGTGGTACCGTATTTACTTGCATAATGATCACACTTTTTTGTTGAAAAAGATTGATGCAAATTCAGGGGTGCGACCATTATGCGGGTTAAATTTCCCACGAAAAGAAACATTTTCTTTTTTCATACCGCATTTGCTCTGGGATGACAAGCAGGCGGCTGCCGCTGTCAGTGCGGGACACGAAAACATAAACAACGGCCGGCGGAGCAAGCCGAAAGCGCTGAATGCAATGATTTTTCTTTTCGCGAGTACATTACGCACATCGAAACAGTTTCTTCCGTATCACTAATAAATAATACCATTCATATTGGCAAGTCTGAGACAATAACATAGTCATGTCCACTTTGAGGGGACAGAAACAGAGATGGGCGCGCTTAGCTGCCAGTGACATAGAAACACATGGTGGGCATGCTGCGGAAACTGCGGCATATATCTTAGCTGCATTACAAGCGTCAGCGTATGGATAGGGTACACTTCTAACATATCAGTGTAAACGTGGCCACTATCGTTGCCGCTCGCAATTTGTTGCATGCCCACGAGTGCAGTTGTTGCATGCCCACGAGTGCAGACGAGAGGAATCGAAAGGCGCCCTTTATGTTGTTGTTGTTGACCAAAACCATTATGAAGCCTACAAATAATACCCCAGTCACACGAGCATGCCAAAGGACCTTTGAAGTTAAGGAACATTGAGCTTTCGAAGGCACATTAGTTCAAAGGATATGTGCCGGTGCTACAAGGTCTCCAGGTAGCCTCCGTAGAAGCTTTTAACCGAAACCGCAACGTATCGTAAGCGCTGCCATCGCCTCGAAAGTAATAAAAAAATATGGCCCAAATGCGTCATATAATAATATTGTCACATTTTTTTCAGCAATGTTTATTTTTCCTAATACATAGAAACATCAAAACAAAATGCACGCGTAGTAAAGGCATTACTTTACCAAATACAGATGTATTTATTGTAATGATGGCCACCATGTGTACCGCTTCGTACACCGCATGTTGGCATCGATTATTCATTGTTGCCCTTGCTTCAACTGCTTTGTTTCATTCCTTGTGGCTAGACAGCAGCAGGTACGTGTAAACGCGGTAAAATAAAGAACTACAAAACAAAAGTGACGAGGGAAGAAGACGCGCAGAAAAAATTCGAGGAGACTGGGATGCCTAGCAGCCGCTAACCAAAGAACCAAATCGCACATGGCACCCGTGTTGTGTCGATGTTGCTGGCTGACGACAGGCCGTGCCAGCGCTGCTGTACCGGCGCTTTCAAGATGGAGGTTGCGGGTGTCCTGAAAGTGTTTAGTACTTGAGTAATAGTATCCAGTACTTATAAGCTTGTTCTGAAGAGGTAAAAATTGAACTTCCATATTTTTAGAGATTATTTTTTCTGCTGTCCGACGCCCTCTAGGCTCGAGAGTATTCCCTTGAGGTTTCAAAGGACGAACACGCACTCCTTTGACTCAAAGCTCCCTTCCAGTAGGGCTCCTTTGCTGTGCCTGTGTGACAGTGCACATTCTCCCTTGAAGTAAAGGATTTTGGTTCAAAGGACTTTGAGAGTGCCCGTGTGACTGGGGTATAAAAAAGCCGAGGCAAGTTTGGTTGTAGCTTGTTTTCTCATGTAAGTGCGGAAAGTGATAAAAGGAATGAAATGGGGGATCTGGTTAAGAATGTTGGTTGCATGCAGACCGCTTGGTATGTCTGGTATATCTATGGTACGTCTTTGGTATGTCGCTTGGTATGTCTTGAATCGTTCGCGTAGCATTCGACAGATGGTAAGCGCGATCGCCATTAGCTAGACTTGGCACATGACATATCGCTGCGGCAAGTTCAGGGTGCGATCATTGCACGGGAAAGAAAAAAAATCAAATTTTGACGACAAAATTCAGGGGTGCGATCATTACGCGAGTGCGATCATTATGCGAGTAACTACGGTACTTACTATTTTATTATCAAATAGTGTTGGCTGTCTTGGTCATAACAGGGTGGGTACAGCAAGTTTGCACAAAGCGTAAAGAATGTAAACACCTTACAAACATAAATAGGACATAAAGCAATGAATGTTGGAAATACAATGCATTAATCACCAAAACAAATAACCAAATACAAATACAATATTTTGGCTAAGAAATGCATGTTTGTAACATTGTGACAGTGATATCGGAAGCAGCATAAAAGAAAGACTATAGTGTGTATTCTAGAACAGTGTGACGTTTGCACGACACCAATAAGATTCAATTTCATAAAAGGTTTTCAACGCGTTCCTCAAAGCCTTTAATGCTACTCAACTGCAAAACAGGCGCCGGCAAACTGTTCCATTCCTTAATCGTTCGTGGAAAAAATTAATAAGTGTAAATGTCCAGATACGCTTTTGGAATTGAGAACATGCAATGATTGCTTGACCTGATGTTTCTAGCCTGCCTGGGAGCAAGATAGGGTGTGGCTGCAATATTGAAGTGGCCTTTTGATAACAAAAAAAGAAATTTAAGTCTAGCCAACTTCAGCCCTTGAGCCAGTGGAGGCAAATCAAGCAACCAAAGCATTTCAGAAATAGAGTCAGTACGATAATACCGGGAAAGACTGAACCTTGCTGATTTTCTCTGTATCTTCTAAATGCAGTTTATTAATCCTGATTGAAACAAATCCCGAATGACACTGCCATACTCTAACGTAGGTCTAATATATTAGTTAAATATGCAAGTAGCTTGATGGGTGTGGTTGCTAGCTTTAATTTTTGGCGAAGGAACCATAACTTTTTTTTTGCAGCTCCACAATTTCTGTCTACGTGTGATTTCCAACTGAAGTCTTTCGAAATTGTTAAACCTAGGTATATTATATTTCAGCTTCAGTTAGAATTGTTGAATTCATCTCATAATTACACTCAATAACATGCTTTGTTTTGTTTGTAACTCTGAGCATGACTGATTTAGATTCACCAATTTTCATTTTACATTTTCCGACCCCGACTTCTACAGTTTTAAGGGCTTGACTAAGTGACGCCTGATGGTTTTGGTTATTGATTTCATGATATAATAAACAGTCGTCTGCAAATAACCGGACGGTTATGTCGTTACTTATGTGATGAGCAATATCATTTATGTAAACTAGAAAAAGTAGTGGTCCTAAAACGAATCCCTGTGGAACGCCTGACGTTATATTTAATTGCTTAGATTTGTTACCATCTATTTCAACGTATTGAGTCCAATCTGTAAGATATGAGCAGATCCACATAACAAGATCATAATTTATATTAATTTCCATCAGTTTATTAATTCGTTATGTACGACCAGATCGAAAGCCTTTGAGTAATCTAAAATTATAGCATTGACCTGATTTCTATTGTTCAAGGAAGCTGAAAAATCATTGATCGTTTCTATCAACGTTTCTATCAACTGTGTGACAGCCGAAAGGTGCTGTCGAAATCCAAGCTGGTTGGGGGAAAAAGCTTTCTTGTCTTCAAGGTAGGTGTAGATCTTCTGGTGTAGAACTTCTGCTTTGTATATAGGCCCAGCAGAAACTGGTCCTTGGTATGGAAATTTTCATGGCACTGCTCAGCAGTGGTTGCATGTGACACATCTGTTTGGCTCTAAAATTCCTCCTGACAACTTGTTCCTTCAACGGCACTTTCACATTAGTTGAGCTGGTCTGCCTCGCGCTCTTTATCATTCATGTGGCACCTCGCAGACCATTATTTCACTAATTGCTTGTTTTTCCTTGTTCGCAGCAGCAAACCGTAGGCTACAGGAAGGCTGGACAATTCCAGGAGCAGCTCTTCTAACTTATATTGTTGCTTGCAGTCAAGTTCTTTCTGTGCTTCCTCTAGCACACTCCATTTTGTCCTTCAGTATCTTCATCATGTCCAATCCCACCACTGTCACCAAAATAAATACTATGAGAGCACACCATGGTGTAAACACTACATATTGCACTAAACTTTGCACAATAGAGTCAACTTCACTTCGTCCTTCTCTTTTACTGTTACTCGTCTTCTTCATTCTTGGCCCATAACAGTATACACTAGAATAAACTAGTCTTTAAGCTGGCATCCTTGTCCATGCAAAACCAACACTACCTCTAACACCGGTGTCTTATATGCTACTTATTTCAGGAGTGATTTCACTCAAGGAAAGAGCTGTGTGCCGAGTACTTCAGGCATTTTCTTGTCCACCTCCATCTTTTACGTTATCGTGTAAGCACATGTCATGAAGCCTAGCCACACTGTAGGCACCATGCAGCTTCTATAAAGTGTACTGCAATAAATATCACCAGCACCTCCTTTGCGATTGGCTTGTAGCATTATGCAGGAGGTACAAATGCTTTTCAACCTGTGCTATTTGAGAAATTTCTGCTTAAGTGAACACAAACACTGCTAAATATAGCGTGGGCAGTCTAAATTCAATATTTTGTGAGGAAATAACCTAAACACAAAAATTTCCTTTGGTATCCCTTTAACCATCATTTGGACATTGGTTGGAATCTTTTCAATGGGCCCCTTTACACCTAATTGTACCGAAGTGTCACTGTTTGCAAAGCAACAGCAAGCATGGAAAGGCGCAAAGTCACTTGCAAATATGCTCAGCCACTCAATCCGGGTATAGCAGGCAGTTTAGCGGTACACTGTGTGGTGGAGTCTTGGCTACAAAGCGATGCTTGGCAGGTTCCAGAGATATGGAACTTAACCATGTCTGCCAGAAAATACTATATCCAAGAGCATTATGACACACTTTAAAACAAACAGGCTTCACATTGTTTTGGTGCCAAAGCCAGTCGCACATTTGAAATCTGTCCAGGAATTCGCACAGGTGATTTCTGATACTCGCACTCCAAGCTAAGGTGCTCCTGATGCTCACAGGGATGCACTATACTCACTTGTGTCTAGTGGCTTTTGCTGCACCACCCTTAGTGCTATCCTGCTGTAGACAAAGGTCAGCTCCTCATGCTTTTGTGGGCCTGCTATCAAAATTCTGCTTTTGCTTACTTTGCCTTTCTTGCTCCAGCTAACGCAACATAGCCCTTCTTCCCTGTCATGATTCACCCATCGCTGTATCATTTATTCTTCTGTGCCATTTCCTTGGTCGTCCCGTTCAGTATTATGAATGCAGACTTTCCCAGGTGCCATTATCTGATTGTGACTGGAGCGAGTTGTGCACTGTGCAATGAGTTACATAGGGAATCATGCAGACAGTCCATTGCTGTTGCGGGGTATACAAGCGGCAGGACAGTAGAGCTTAAAGGGGCCCTGCAACACCTTTGCTTCAAACCCAAAAGCACACTTGAATAGCTGCAATGTCTTTCAATGAATAGATCCCCCGAATAAATTTTTGAATAGTACTTAAAAAGAACGGCAATATCCTGTCAGTGGGTGGCATTAATAACAAAGCCCTGCTTATATTCATGCGTCAGTATTGTTAGGGTACTTAAAGAACTTTCCGGGAGCTATGTATCCACCTGGTCTAAGTATGTTTGTACCTAACCGTTTTCCTGCCAACCTGGCTCACTGTGTAGTCTACAGTTGAATAGTTAAAGCACTGAGCTGCTGTGCTGAGGGAACAAGGTTCGAAAGCAACCATCAGACCAACTTGAGTCACCAAGTATGTGCTAGTGTGTACATATGTACCCCTCTTCAACGAACCTCTTTCACGCTGACATGGGTCACTGCAAGTGCAGGACTGGGTAGGCACTGCTGTTCGAAGGAAGTCTGTGATGCCGACTGGGAGCATTCGGTCTGTGCTGGTCTTCAATGAACCATTGTGATGCCAACCAGGGTAACTTGGCATGTGCCACTGGGGATGTACTTCTCTACAATGACGAAAAAGATCCCTTAAATTTCTCCAATGCTGAATGAAATCGAATCCACATCACAAGGGTTCCTCAAGGGCAGCAACCCGATGCATTAGCAGGCTGCGCTGCAAATGCGCTAGGTATGTGCCGCTTTCAATGAACAGCTTTCAAGCCAACGCTTTAGTGAGTCGTGCCGTGAAGGCACTGGGTATGCGCCAATCTTCAATGAACCTCTTGCCAACTTGAGTCACTGAGTATGTGCCAGTGGCAAGCGAGAGAACAATTCTCAGTGCTTGGAGGCCACATACAGACTTCTCAGCAGTGCCACTAGATAGTGTAGCAAGTCCAGAAAAAAGTGCATTAGAAGAGTCTGGTGGCCACATGACGGGCTTCTCAACGTTTGCATACACTGTCATGCCATGCATTTCGGAGGCCACACATAGGCTTCACGGCGGCAACACTAGATGGCGCCGAGTGTTCTTTGGGAAGCGCGAAAGAGGAGTCCCACTGAAGTACATGTCTCATGCGTAACTCGTTTTGGTGGTGGCAATACGTTGTGTCGCTATATTGATTCAATGCTAATGCATTGCTGTTGACAGTCATCATGAGATGGGTTTTGCTGATCTTTTCTTATTTATTTATTTCAGTTACTCTCAAAGCTCAGGGAAGGTACAGTGCAAGTAAAACAAATCAAATGCAAAAATATATTGGTACCGTCGTTTGATTACGAGTCCATTAACAGCATTCCTGCTTATACAATGCTAGCTAGTGCATCATGGAAATGTTCATTGTTACAATATTGGTGGTAAAGCACTTCTACTCTTGCAAAGTGTGCGGCACGAATGACTCAAAATATTCCATAGTAATAAATGTGTCAATGCTTAACTTATCAACATGATCAACATGTGGTGAAATGTAGTGCGGTGAAGAAATGAAATTGCTCCTTTCTCGCTTTTTCTTTCCACGATGCACTTAGGCATCTGACAAAGGCACCCCGAGAACAACAATGGGATGGTGACAGAGCAGGCAAGCGTTTGGAAGCTGTCTTTTCTTCTTCTTTTTTTTCTTTTTTTTGACTAAACTTTATAAAAGTTGGCAGGCTTGTTTAGTTTCTTCTTTGATTATAAAAATACAATGATTTTTTCTATGGGTTCATTATTTCATGGGTAACTTTTAAAACCTTCCCTTTTGTTTTGAGTACAGCTGACAAATAACCACTGTACAAAAACATACAAATGGCACATGGATAAATACTAGAAAGCGTAAGGCACACAACGACGGAAGCAATTCTATGATTGGGTCATTTCTTATTTTATAGCACAATGAAGCCTGCTGTTTTGAGCATGGACCTGCAGTCGCCACACAAAAGATAAACTTTAAGAACTGCAAGACAACAACGTTGGAAAATATGCTCCTTAGATTGTCTGCTTTGAACATCTAGCTTCATGCTGCAAAGAGAATTATTCTTCTATTCGTAATAGGCAGAGCCAGCTCCCATTAATTTGACCTCAGTAAATTCGACTTTTCACTTAATTGGAATGCACTGAAAAATCTCGGCGAGAAACCATACATTCTGTGGAAGGAAAGCTTGTTTAAGCAGAACTCAAAAGCGTGCCCCTTCATTTACTTCGATCCACACCAACCCACACCGGTGCCCTCTCACGTGTGCAGTAGTTACTATAAGCTTGAAAACACAAGACATTTAGCAGACGATACTACTGCTTCCCTAGGCATGAAGCTGCTTTATATACATTTATTTTAATCTTTTTGTGGCCAGCGCTCCTTTCACTGGTAAAGCAATTTGCCGCTTGTTTTGTATCGCTTCACACTGAGCCAGTCTTTAAATGTGTTGGCACTGTTCCCCTCAGGCTGATTTAGTCAGGCTTCAAGAGCAAGAAACAAAATGACAATAAAAAATATTTAAAGCAATAAAAAATAATTATTCACATTCGTTCATTTTGCTGCTATTTGTTAATTTTACCTTACAGATAGCTGATAAAGTATTGCGGTGCCACAAGGGTCAAATTAACAGAAGTCGAATGTACTGAGATATCACAGTAACAGATTTCCTAGGTGTGCAAAATTAATATTTTGGGAAAGTGAAGAAAACAAATGTTGCATATAATCAACAACAGTCAGAAATATGTACATGTACACACAAAAAAGATTTTAGTAGGCTTCAGGAGCACACATCAAGATGGCAGAACATGAGGCTACGAAACGCGAGTGCAGTGTCATTACATGTGTGTCGTTTTATCATCAACACAGGCAAAAAATCACTTGCCTTATTTGTTTTAAAACTGATATTGCAACTGAGATAGCCATGCATAAGATAAGGAGCTTTGCAGATAAATAAATAGAATAAATGTACACTCCGAAAATGTCATTTCCCAAAAATCAATATTTGATAATTTTTCGGCCAAAGTACCCCGTCCCCCCAACCCTTGAGGGCAATGACATTAAGTAGTTACGCGAAAGACCACAATTTATTATACGAAACATGCACATCTCATACTTTGTTCCTTATGTGCACTTGGATGTCCACAGAGCACCTGACCAGTGCTCTGTGCAATGCCAAGCTTTGATTGTTCGCTCACAGCCCTGTGCTTTCTCTTAGAATATAGTTTTACAATTTATAGAAGTGTGATTGGAGCTATTATAGAACACTACATAAAACAAACTACACCTTCCTTATCCCACCATTTTAGTGTAAATGATTAGCTAATTGCAAGCATGTCTCCTCGCCTAAAGATTACTGCCAAAATAAACGTAGACACTATGTTCAACTAAGTCGAACCTTGATATAACGAAGTTGTACTTGCAGTGAAAAACTTAGTTATGTGGCGAATTTCGTCAATTCGAGGTTTTAAAGTTTCAGCATTAAAAACAACTTCACAAATTCCCAGAGCGTTCCGGTTGGACAATATCTTGTTAGTAAGCACTTATAAACAAATTGCAAGAAGGTCGGGCCATAATAAATCAGTTATGAGCGCCAGCGGGTACAGTTCTGATCGCATTGGCAGCAATGCATCGACGTGGCTCACGGCGTCCAAGATTTGTGTGTGTTGCGTCGTGCGGTGCCGTAAATGTTGGACCCATAGCTGACCACGCTTAGTGCCCGCAGCCGACGCCCACAAATTAAAAAAAAAAGTGCAGAAAGATGCAGATATTGGTCCTGAGCCAAAAAGAAAAACAAAAGAAGTCAGTTTTGCCAGAAAGGTGGAACATTGATGGCATTAGCAAAGAGACTACACGAAGTAAGGTTCGTACTTTTATCGGTGTCACATGCGCTCAGGCAAACATTAACAGATCTCACTCGATACCACGAACTCACAGTCGTGCACAGCACGAGCAAGTGCTGCGTACCAAGCCTCGGAAACATGAGATTACGCGTCTGCCAACACTAGACGCACGCGAACAACAAAATGCGAGTGAAGGCACCATCCACTTCGGCTTGCCGCGGAGAGATTACCTCCAGCGCACGGACACACGCGAGGAGAATGCAGATAGGCGCGCATTCCTGCACCCACCCTCCCCCCACAGCATGTGCTTGATCACGTTACCGCATGTTCACTCCCTCCTTATCCCTTCCACGCAGAAGGAATTGTCAGCTCTTGTGTTTATCTGAGTTACTTACCAAAGTGACAAATGGTGCAGCAGTGTTACCTGCCTACCGCGTCCCGGTGCACGTGCTTTGACAGCAGTATTGTAGCTCAAACTTTTCATGCAAAACGACGCTTGCAATAATTTTTGCCTTGGCCGACATAGTTTTTTGCTAGATTTACTAACCATAGAGGCTTCAAGTACATGATTGAAATGGCCGAAAATTTCACTAAATCAAAACTGTGCCACGAAATTACTTCATTAAATTGCGGAAAATAAATACACGGTTTTCAATGCAACTAAGATTGGGAAATGAAAATAGTTCGTTACATCGCAAATTTCGTTAAATCAAGGTTCGTTATATCGAGGTTTGGCTATACACTGTCATCTGAACAAAGAATGTAGCTGTAGGCCAAATGCCTGCAAAGGCAGCATGCTGTTACTTGGAATGATAATCAGTCAGGATATGCAATTCTCCATCTTGTAGGCTGAGTGCATGTCTTTTGTCCATTTCCACAAAGCCTATTGAATGTTGTGTCAGGATCAAAATTCATTATCTCTCTTTCCTCTTGAATGCGAAAAGAAAATGTTGACTCATAGCTGCCCACAAAGTACCTGAAAAAGATTAATATGCCTTTTGAACACCAAAGAAGATGGTTAATTTTGCGAAACTCAGTGCTCCCTAACACACAACTTGCAGCTCTAGTCCAATCTCAAGACATTTGTACATCGGTAATTTCAACGTTTTTTTCCTCTTTTTTTGTAGACCCTTTCTTCTCTGTATCAATTTGAGTTCACCTTAAATAACTAATGCAATGATGAAGAGTCAGACATATGTAATCCGTACCAAGGATAATGACAGATCAGGCTGCACGGAAAGCTGTTTACCAAGAGACAGTGTTGTGTGTCCATGTTTTAAGCCTGAAGGAAGAATGGCAAGAAAAGGGATAATTCATTGTGGCTAATTAGCGCTAACAAAGATAACAAGAATAAAGGATAACAAGAGAGGTAGTCTGAACAGTACTTACAAATACCTTGGAAAACATTGGATGACATTTAACAATTTCTTTTGTATTGGCAGAATTTGGCATGATGTTTGAAGTTAGAGGAAAACTTCTACTTGAAAGTGCACATTAACATATTGCGCATTCAGCAGTTGCACATCACAGTGAACAGTAGTCAGTTCCACTTCTTTAACCTTGTTACTGCAACAGCCAATCCATGAGCCATTACTGCTTTTAGCACTCACTATTCACTAATGTCGTGACACAGCTGGCTTTAACATCAATTTTCAAAGGAGTAGGTACCAGGTTCGATACCGGTTGCAGTTCTCTATATTTATCATACTTTTACATTTTGCACATCATAAGAAGCCAACACTGACACCAAGGACAACATAGGGGAAATTACTTGTGCTTAATAAATGAAATAAAGAAACGATAAATTAATGGAAATGAAAGCAGATGAAAAAACAACTTGCTGCAAGTGGGGAACGATCCCACAACCTTTGCATTGGGCGAAGGTTGTACAAATTAATGGAAATGAAAGTGGATGAAAAAACTTGCCGCAGGTGGGGAACGATCCCACAACCTTCGCATTGTGCGAAGGTTGTGGGATCGTTCCCCACCTGTGGCAAGTTGCTTCTTCATCCACTTTCATTTCCATTAATTTATCACTTCTTTATTTCATTTATTAAGCACAAGTAATTTTCCCCATGTTGTCCTTGGTGTCAGTGTTTGTTGGCTTCTTATGATATGACTAATAAAAATTGGGCCCCTTGGTTAACCCCCTTTCTTCTCGTTTTTTACATTTTGCGTGTCACTATAACATAATGATGACCATTTCTCGTTGCAGTAGGGCATGGCTGGACAGCTTTGGCATAAAGTGCTGTCTAAAAGCTGTCCATACACTAGCTTCTTTAACATTGTCACGACACCATGGTAATTTTTTGTTGGTTGTGCAAGAAACACAGCCGCACAGCTTTGGCATGTCATTTAAGAGCTTAAGATGCAACTTGTGATCTAGACTCACAACCTGCACTGGCTTACATGAACAACACAGCTCTGCACTGTTTTGGGAATTTCAAGCACAAACTGAGCAAGAATTCTGCTGTTTTGCAGATCAAATGTTTCATAAACATTTGACATTGGCTGTAGAAAGCAATGATTAAGACATGCAGTGCAGGGTGGTCCAACAGCACTGCAAGCAGTAATACTCCTACCATGCATCAATGAGTTACATTTATATTTAGCATGCAAGCATTAAGGGGCCCTGAACCACTTTTTATCGAAGTTGAGATATGCATTTGAAGTCAAATTAGACTGTTTCACAAATACCTTGGCACAAAATAAAATTCAATCTGTTTAGCAGAAGTGAAGTTATTGGCAATCAAACAGCCCCATCGCGGTGCTTCCGCTCCTTCAATGAGTTGTATTGCGAAGGCTACGGGAGCAGGGTGTGCCTACAACACTCTGCCTACTGAATGTCACCGTGGTGCACAGTTCGAATTTGATTTTGGATGTTCACGAAGTGCCACTATTTCCGATTTTGGTGCCTATGATGCATCAAACATAGTTAAATGCAATTGTCCTGTGTGTTCAGCCAGCCGACGCATCGCGGCAACACACGGCAGTCGCATAGCTACGTAGCAGACCGCAGCTACAAGTAACTGCAGTGCATACGCGCAATGTTGGCTTTGTGCACGACAGGGCTAGAGTGCGAGGTCGCGCTTATATGCTCCTGTCTGGCTGTGCTACGTGGTGTGGACAGGCGTTTTTCTGCACCAGCTTGACCAACAGGTAGTAGCAACATCCAACTTGCGCATCCTAAAGCACTACCAACAGCTCAATATGAAGCGGAATCTGCCAAGGCGTCTCAGCGGCCAGGAGTGAGCACACACCGGCAAACGTGCATGTGACCTGACCTCAAGTTTCGTATCGTTCGAGGCTAGGTGATCCTTCAAAACTAGTCCAAAGTAGTGAGACCAATGGCTACGACACAGATAAGCAGGGTGGCCAAAGTTTAATCCCTACGTGGGTGTCTACAGTCGAGCATGCGCAGACAATAGCCAGCTTCTTCCAGAATTACATAATTATTATCAAAATTCAAAAGCAGATTTTCGCTTACTTCTGCCTGTTTATTAAACTGTGTCAATAAATATTCACAATAACAGTATCAATAAATATTCACAATAACACTAATCCAAACACCCTTCTTCATTGATGTCCGCTATTGGCCAATAGCAGCCACGTATGGGAATCTGCTATATATTACGAAATAAAGCATCCAGAAAAGAGTGAGGAGCAGGCTTCTGTTGAAAAAAGTTTGAGAGAAATCTGACTTCGTGCTCCAATTGTGAGCTCCACACGCAGTGTACGACAGCAAAACATGGCTGAGATGTTCACAGCAGTGTCCGTTATCTGCAAACTGTTTTTTACCAAGCTTGAGAGGTGGTTTAGGACCTTTTTAAGCTGCATGGCATAGTTTTTATTTCTGCTTCAGGGATCACAAAAGGCCATGCTTTTGAATGTTGCAGTCCTGTCCAAAGGAGCTGTACTGTGAAATGCATTTCATACAAGCACGTAAAATACTAACAGTTGCATTTCTTTTCTTAAATTACCATCAAAAATGGTCGTAAGACCCCCAATTTCTGCCTTGTTTTTTTAACCCTTTGTTGGTCATTGACGTAAATGTCCGGCGCCGCGAACAAGTCCGAAAATGATCGATGCCGTATATTTACGACGCTGTCTGTACGTTTAAAAGTGCGCCAAGTTCCTAACTTTTTCTTTTCTGTGATGTGCTGCCACTATGTGGGGATACAGGCAATTTCTTTCGGGCGCCTCCCTCTCTCGGTTTTTGTTGCATGGTTTGCTTTAACGCTACTTTGCTCCCGCGCGTCTATATACTACTGCTCGCGCATTGGCGTGCGCGCGGGTGGGCAGCCATCTGGATTTTGTCTCGCGGGCGGTTTCGGCTCTTTGTGCTTGCGAAACTGATGGCTACCTCGTTCCTAGTAGCTCAAAGGGCAACCGCTTGTTTCTCGTTCGTTTAGTGCTCACAGGGGTTCACATAGAAAGGATGCCGCCGTGCATGCATTTCTGTTTCTTTTCTTTTTCTTAAGACTCGCGAAAACTAATTGCCCTAGCTGGTTGGCGATAAGATGAAGATTAGCGGAAGTTTGTCACACATGTTGCTTTTTTTGATGGGCACACAACCAAACAGTTTTCTTGATTGCGCGCACCTATGCAGTTCGATTACGCTATGGACGTACGTATTAGTGTAAGAGCAGGAACATTTGAGGCTTGCGAAATATTCTCGTGTGCAGATTTTCAAAGCCTTCAACTATGTGCATAAAAATGCATCAACGTTTTTAATTCTGATAAGTTTATGTCCTTTTTTATTGTTGTTATTCATGAATGAAGAGTGCATGTATACCAACGCAAAATATTTTTTGCTCACTTTACGGTCACTCTAAAAAAATTACGGTAATTTTTTTTTTCGATATAAGTCCCTAAGAAGAATCGGAATCTGCAACAAAATAAATTGACCCTGGGCAGTCGCATATGGCGAAAAAAATTGACCCTCAAAGGGTTAAAAAAGAACATTTGCTATTTCTTTCCGCACTGCGTTAAGATTATATTAAATTTAGTTTGCATTAATTCAATGTGAGGGGTGGTATAGATGTGGAGTAAAAGGGTTAACGTGTAGAAAACTCTATACCACGCATTTTTTAAAGTTTGTTCTATACCATGCGTTTCTCCATACAACTCTATACCACGTGTTCTCTATACCACACGTTTACCATGCATGTTGTTCTCTATACTACATGTTTTTAAAGTTTCCAACGTTTTCCAACTCAATAACGAAATTATCACACCTTGTCTCAGTTCTCTAGCACGCGAAAAACAATTTATGTTGGAAGAGTAAATGCAGTTCCGCAGTGTGGAAGGATTTTTAAGCCTAATATAAAAATTAAAATAAAATGAAACTATGGGGTATTACATGGAAAAACCACGATCTGATTATGAGGCACACCGTAGTGAAGGACTCTGGATTAATTTTGGGCATCTGGGGTTCTTTAACATGCACCTAACTCTAAGTACATGGGTGCACGCTCTTATATTTCGCCCCCATCGAAATGCGGCTGACGTGGCAAGGATTTGATCCCGCGACCTTGTGCTCAGCAGCACAACACTAACGCCGCTAAGCAATCATGGCGGGTATATATATATATATATAAATATATATCATTATCAGCCCATTCTATGTCCACTGCAGGACAAAGGCCTCTCTCTGCGATCTCCAATTACTCCTGTCCTGCGCCAACCGATTCCAACTAGCGCCTGCGAATTTTCTAATTTCATCGCCCCACCTTCATGGGCTGTGCTTCGCTTCTCTTGGTACCCATTTTGTAACCCTAATGGTCGAACGGTTATCTAACCTGTGCATTACATGATCTGCCCAGCTCCATTTTTTTCTCTTAATGCCAATCAGAATATCGGCTTTACCCGTTTGCTCTCTGATCCAAACTGCTCTCTTCCGGTCTCTTAACGTTATGCCTAGCATTCTTCGTTCCATCGCTCTTCGTGTGGTCCTTAGCTTGTTCTCATATATGTATGTATGTATGTATATATATATATATATATATATATATATATATATATATATATATATATATATATAATTAAGTCAAAATGAAAAATATTCAGGACCCATTTTGCAACTGTCCTCGTCTGAAAACTCCCAGCTGGCTCATCCATAGTAGTGGCATCATCGCGCTTTCCCACTAAGCTGGTGCATTGTTTATGTACACGGGGAGCATTTCAGGCAGCAGATGTAACTAGAGATCAATGCAAGAAATAGGTTCCTCCAACTAGTCTATTTAAAGAAGTTGCTGTACGCACTTTCGCGTGCTTGCCACCTCAATGTACTGTAGTGGGAATACGAATGCAGAAATCCTGAAAACTCAACCTCAACTCATTTCAAGGTTAAAAGAGGCAAAAATGACAGAATCTGAGCCACCCTTCGTTACTACAACAAAAAGAATGAGTTCAGAATTCAATATGAGTGCGATTTTTATTTTATTAGAATGAGGCTCATCGTTCAAAGGACCATAGATGGGTCTTAAAATAGGCTAAATTTTCTCACTTACAATCATATAATACAACATGTTATTGCAGTACTAGATTTACATGAGTCCTTTATGGGTATTCTATGAAATTTCTTTAAATATTAATGGCAACTATTTTTTTCAAAAGCTCTCTAAAATGTTCAAATTTTCGTTATTTCTGCAATTTTAGCATTTTTTTATTTTATAACAAAATAAATATGTGAGGTAGCTGCATACATTTTCTTTAGTTTGCTAGAAACCTTTTGAAGATTTGTCAGAAATATTTTCAGCTTCATCACCTTGGCTAACGTCGCCAAAAAACATCTGATTTCGGGGTCAGTCAGACACAGTTGCTCAAAAACCAATGTTTGGCAATTTTTCAAAAACTTACGACGGGTGACATAAATTTAACTTCCGATGGGCCAATAGTACTAGCAGTGTAGATTTACCAAAAAGAACTTGGCGTGGTACAATGCATTAATTTTAGAGTGATAGGCCTTCAAATTTGTAATATCTGCAAGTCATTAAAACGCTCTTTTCCACCTTTAGTGAATCACTCATTTTTTTTCAACAAATCTGTGCCAAGTTTCAAAAAACGAATGCTGATTCCTTTCTACTGAGACAATTTACCATCTCACAAATATTTGGGTGAAAACTGTTGCAATCTGGTTTTGGGGCTTGTGGTTAGAACTTGGGCGTCAATGAAAAAAGGGTCACTTGCCTACACCACAGGGGCGCCTAAAACATGGTAGCTAGCCTGCGCTATGCCAGGGCGCCGTACTAAGCGGAACCATGCCGTTGTTCATATCTATCACCAAGAGTTGCTTGCTGATGAGATTAGTTCGAGAGATTGAAGGAAACGACACCCCATGTAGGAGCAGTTTAAATGTGTGAGCTACCTACCTGTCTGGGCACACACGTCAGCACACACTCAATGCACCAAAAGTATCCGCTTTTAAAACAGTTGTTTTCCCTAGATAACTGTACGAGGGAATCTGACGACTGTCGCCTCAGTCAATCATAATGGTCGAACTGGTTGCAAAATCTCATCCATGATCGCATCACTTTGCTGGACTCCGCCTCTGATTTCCAACCTTCGAAGCATGGATGAGGCAATCGGGAGACAGGGGTCCACGATCCTCCCACGAAAGTCATTGACACTGGATCCTTGCTTTCCGTGACGGTCAGCTTGTAAGGGTCGTGACTGGCCTTCACGGTTGTTACCGCTTTCACAGAGGGCAGTGATTGTCGTCGCCTTGAAGCGAGCTTCTTCATTTGTGCATTACAGTTGGTGTTTGGCCCCTTTGCCATCCAGGCAGGCACTGGTAAAGGGGCTGCCTTGCAGGAAATGCCCAAAGAATGCACATAGCCGTTTTGGGATGCAACAGAACTAAAAATAGTCAGGACCCCCTTTCGTCTGTCCTTGAACACACGCCTCAAACCCTGAACTGAAAAAATAAAGCATTCGCCTTATACGAGGCACCACTCAGTGTAACTTCTTAGTTACAACCGACTCCTATCATTGCATATATGTCATGCAGAGGAGCCAAACATCAGACAACATGAGAGTTGCACAATAAAGACAAATGTAAAGGACTGTTGGAAAGTTGGAAAGGCAAGCGCCCTTTCCAAAGGGAACAAATTCAAAAATAATACTCCCACTTATCTTTCCTTCTCTGCCCATGAAAAAATAAGTTTTATAAATGGCAAGCATTTATGCTAGCGTATCTGTACCTCAGTACCATCCAGTTGGTGCAGCACAGTCAATGTGACTTCAGTGCAAGGTTTTGTCATAGCAGAATGGGTTTATACCAAAAGAATCCTCTGTCCTTCAGCTTCACAAAAGAAAATTTCAGTTATACTAAGTAGTACATAAAATGTACGCATCTGGCCTAGTCTGAAGGCTAGTGAATCAAGGGCTTACCTTGCATGCGCTGCTATCCACTGATCAACAATTGCAAGCCCACCATCTTTGAGTTCTTTCCGAAGTTCCTTGCTGGGCTCAAACCGTACAGCTTCAGGGAGGTATGTCTTCAGTGCTTGGAATTCTGAAAAAAAGAAAGGAAGAAGGATAAACTGTGGCAGCAACACTACTGAAATGGTCTAAGTACAGTAATATCACAATGCAACATCGTATGTACATTACATAAAACCAGCCGTGACAACAAAAAATTTTCCGGCAGGAACCATCTAAGAGTGAATAATAATGTTAATACAATGAGCAGTGGAGCAATATAGCAACTACTGACATAGCCAGGGGGTGGGGTCAACCCCCCCTTACCCCTTTCCCACAAAACAGAAAGTTTCATGAGGTGGGCTCTGAAAGAGCGACACGGATGAAAGGGGAAGCTTGAATGTGAAAGCAAGGCAAGGGATAGCGGTGGTCCAGAGGGGCAGAAGATCGTCATGGGGCTTATCCCCTTGCCTATGCACAAGACACTGCAGCCCCACTCACAGCACGCCTCTACTTCATTCCAGATTGTGTTAACCATAACTGCTGACGGGGGATCAACGCTAAAACTTCCACACGCAGATAAAGATGGGACGAGCGTATGCATAAAACTTGGAGGCATTGTTGCTTGGAAACACGTTTTTTTTTTACTGTCAAACGTTTTGACTGTTGGGCCAGCCTTCGTCAGTGACTGCTCCCCACCAGGCTTTCGCGTTGTCGAAGAGCCGGTCATTCCTGGCATTTGACCGAATCGTCAACCACGCTGTGCGGAAGAAAAGCATTCCAAAAATATTGTAATTTGCTTGTCTAGGAAACACATAATAAACACCCCCCCTTTTTTTCCTTTTTCTTTCCCTTGTCTCTGGCTTCCATTATGTTAATAAACTTGAGAAGAGCGTGCTGTTAGGCTAGTTAGTACAAGCTATTAAGAATGAAAATATGGCAAAAAAATAACAGGACAAGAAAGACCTACAGAACGCTGATTTGCACATGGCAAAATATATCAAGGATGGGGGTGCTGGGCTAAGGAAGCCAAGAAACTGCCACAAGAAACAGGTGGGAGGGCAAGTAGATGAATGGCCTCGATGTTCATGCAGAAACAGAAATACATAAATGTTAGAGGCCACCACACTGTTCAACAACCCGGTGAATGTTGAAGAGTGCAACAGTAAGTAACGGAAAATAATTTTAAGAAGGGGACTGGGGTGATGGATATGAGGAGGGGGGGGGGGGGGGAGACACCAATGAAAGGCGTCAAGAATGAAGTTGGCGGATAATTATGGACATAGGGAGAGCGTTTCGTCCCTGCCCAATCACTCAACATCAGACGGCCATGGCCAGTTGCCTAGTTGAGGCTCACCTACCTCACCGTAACATGTGCTGCTTCCTGTGGGGAGCCCATCCTAACTAAACATCTTGGCAATTTTCAGAACAGAAGGGTGTCAGGAGACACAACGCTTTCAAATCTCTTGGAGCTACTCGCCCTTATTTTACTGTGAACTACGGATGCCATAATTTTCATGAAGGCTTCTAAACAAGAAGCAGCCCTGCTTCGGACTGTCTGCCTCATCACTTCCCGAGTGTGATCAAATAACAATATGTGTTGCGTGATGACTAGAATACCATGATCGCGAGTGACTTCCAAACATCTCTTCCAACAAGTCAGATAGCAGGTCACTGAAAGTGGGTGAAACTTGGATCAGATGATACTGTCGAAGTTCTAGTGCAAAACTCTGTTTCTGTATTTTTAAATCTAGAATAATATAGGATGCCCACAATGCTGAAAACGCAATTGAGTGATAGGTGACTTGCAATATAGTGCCCTCCCTCTACTATACGTAGCCGTGGCCATACTACTCACTAGAAGATCTGGTCGGAAAACAACGGTTACTATCTCCACTGTTACTGGGGCAGCAACAAGTCTGGCCTGCAAACAAGACACACAATAGTGCACTGTCTTGATTTTGTTTGGCCCTGTTTTTAGTGCTGTTCATTTTTCATCATGTACCAGCTAGGTCATCGACATACATTATATAAATGTATCAATTCATAAATGAAATTTTAGTTCTTTTAATACTGTTATGAGCCACCTGTCCTGCAGACGAAATAGACGTTGCATAACAGATGAGAAAGAGGATGAGCTGTGCCTCGGCCCGCCACCTTTGTTGTTGTGATGCCACTTGCTGCCACTGTGCGCATATTGCACAGAAACCCTTTTTGACACCTCCCCGTAACATCTTTGGTGGAGGCATGGGGTATATCTGAAGGACACCATGGAGCTTCGCAGTGGACATATTTTGGGTCATACGACCATGTCGACTGAGCGGCCCGCTGGCTCAGCCTCGGCTACCACAACATCAGTTGTCCTGGCCCAACTTCGAGACCCTGGTAACTTCTCCTGTACTGACTTGGACACTGAAGACTGGTTAACTGAATACGAGCCAGCCAGCAAGAACAACAGGTGGGACACAATCATCATGCTGGCTAACGTTATCTGCTACCTCAAAGGAACAGTCCGTGTTTGGTTCGAAACATGCACTGAGTTGACTAGTTGGGACACAAGTGCAAGCAGAAACTATGGGAGCTCTTCAGGAAGGCAGCTGGATGCCAGCAAGCCACTAAGAAGGAACTTTCGTGCCGGGCCAAAACATTAACTGAATCATATGTCATGTACATTCAGGACGTGTTAGCTCTGTGTCGGCGTGTTGATGACAAAATGCCTGAAGCTGATAAAGTCGGCCACATACTTTATCAGCTTAAAAGCATTGCTGACGACGCCTTTAATTTACTATATATAAGGACTACTCAACCGTCGACGACATCCTAAAGGAGTGCCGTTGCTTTGAGGAAGTGAAGGGCTGTCATGTCATGCAACAATTTGTGTGGCTCCCTAACACCACCGTTACTTCAACGTGTGAGGACGTCCAGCCGCCTGGTGCCGAAAGCTTGCTGCGCCTTGTGCGGTGTGAGATTGAGGCCGCATCTCCATCTGTTCCTCAGGCCCGTTCTTATCACTAGCCGTCGTGCACGAAAAGCTGGCGAATGCAGGCATTCATCCCATCTGTACTACAAGTTGCCCTGAGCTCAGCAATCTCTTTCGGCCCCCCCACCCACAATCGACCTATCCCAGATATCGCGATCCAAACCAGTGGCACACGCGTGACAACAGGCCAATATACTTCATCTGCAATCGGATAGGCTATATTTCCTGCCATTGTCACTATTGCCCGCCGTCGTCACCTCGTCCCGTGTACACTTACCACCCAGAAGACAGTCGGTCCTCTTCATTTCGTGCTCGCAATGACCCACCGTACCCTGATGTTCCTGCCCCAACTCTGTGCTATGACCCATCGCCATTCCCACAGAACCGGCATTGTCGCTCTCCACTGCCCCGTCGCTCACCGTCGCCATACCCTCTCCGTCCATCTTTGGAAAACGGACCAGTGCAGCTCCCAGAGGTGATGCTGCATTGGCCAACTGACCCGGAAATCCTCTGCTGACTCTGGCTACCTGAAAAATCTTTTGGACGTAGAAGTGGACAGCGCGCCTGTTTTGGCACTCACAGACACTGGGATGCAACTATCTGTTATGAGCACTCGCCTTTCTCTCCATCTCTGCAAGGTTCTTACGGCCGCCATGTCGCTTGTCGTTCGTGTTGCCAATGATGGTACACCTTCCATCATTGACATATGCACTGCGAGTGTAAGCTTCGCTGGCCACCAGACCTCAGTTCTCTTCGCCATTCTACAGCAGTGTCCCCATGACTTCCTGTGCACCCATTCTGCCCACACTGACCGCTCATCTGGCCTTCTATAGTTTGAACTTCCTTCTGTACCCAACCACAACACCAAGTCGCCACTGCATTTTTGTGTCATCGAGTTTGTTCATCTGCGACCAGCTATTGCAACGTATGTCACATTGACCTCAGAGCTACCTGTTTGTGACTGTGACTATGTGATCTCCCCTTCTCTCGATGCTCTTTCGACGCAGTGTGTTGCACTCCCTCAATCTGCTGCGACTGTTGTGCAGAACAGGGTGTTTTCCTATTCTCAACTTTCGATGCACCCCACAATTTCTTGCTAAAGGCATAACATTGGGCAGTATGTCACCTTTAGACAGACGTGACACTCTGGTCCTGACTATTGATGCTCCACAGTCGTCACCTGTAAACCCGGACATGAGTACTACGCTTGACTACCCTGCTAATGGTATGATTGCCCCTGACCTGAGCCCTTCTGTCCGAAGACCTTTGCAGCTTGTTAGCATCTTACCATGATGTCTTTAATTTTCTTCACCCCATCTTGGCCAGACATCACTTATAACCCATCACATCGATACTGGGGATGCTAGACCCATCCATAGGTGCCCTTAGCCCTTACCAAGTGTCTGCATCCAAATGCCATGTCACTCAAACAGAAGTTGAGAAAATAGTGACTAAGGACATCATTGAACCACCTGCAAGTCCTTGGGCGTCCCGTCCTGTGTGGTGCTTGTCAGAAAAAAAAAAAGACAACACCTGGCAGTTTTGCATGAACTATCAGCACCTGAACAAGATTACAAAAAAGGATGTCTACCCTTTACCGCAAATAGATGATGCACTCTACTCTCTGCATGGAGCAAGGTATTTTTCTTCTATAAATCTTCAGTCTGGCTATTGGCAAATTGCCGTTGACGATCAGCATCGCAAAAAGACTGCCATCGATATGCCTGATGGGCTCTACCAGTTTAAAGTCATGCCCTTTGGGTTGTGTAATGCCCCAGTGACATTTGAACGAATGATGGACTCCTTCCTTCATGGGTTCAAGTGGTCTACTTGCTTATGTTACCTTGACGACATCGTCGTATTTTTTGCCTACATTCCCCAGTCATCTACAATGACTATCAGCTATTTTACAGCTATTTTGCAATGCCTGGCTTCAACTAAACTCCTCGAAATGCAGTTTCAGACGCTGAGATCACCGTACTTGGCCATCTTGTTGATGCGCTGGTGTCCGACCTGGTTCTACCAAAGTATGCGCTGTTACCAACTTTCCAAAGTCCCGTTCTTTGCAAGACGTCCGCTCATTTGTTTGGCCTCTGTTCTTACTTTTGTCACTTTGTGAAAGACTATACAGAGATAGCACAGCCTCTTACATGCCTGCTCAAGAAAAATGTCCCCTTTATCCGGGGTCTTGCCCAAGCGTCTGCCCTTTTGCAGCTCATCACACTGCTCACTACGGCACCTGTGCTGGCTCAATTTGACGATTCTGCTCCCCACGGAAGTCCGTACAGATGCCAGTGACCATGACACTGGCATCAGCACTGCTCAGGCTCAGTGTCGATGTAGTCATGACCGTATCATTGTGCATGCCAGCTGCTTCTTTTCCACCGCTAAGTGGAATTATTCAATTACAGAGAGAGAGCGCCTGGCTCTTGTTTGGGCCATCACAAAATTTTGCTCTTATTTGTATTGCAGGCCATTTATCGTGATCAATGACCATCATGCTCTCTGGTGGCTATCTTCGCTCAAAGATACCAGGGGTTGCTTTGAACGGTTGGCATTACGGTTTTAAGGGTACTCAATCTACAAGTCGTTTGCATCGGGATGCCGAATGTGTTTCCCGGTACCGCGTCTACTAACTGGAACCTGCACCGAGTGACTACAGTCCTTGCATGCTTGCCATCTTCGAACTCTTCAACACTGCTGCTGAAGAACACCGCGACCCGGTCCTATGCAAGATTATCCACCATCTCAACTCACAGGCTTCTGATGCCTCTCTCCACAATGACACTTTACATCGTTGTAGTTTGCTTTCTGATGGTCTTGACCTCTTACTTGAAATTCTGGCACACCTCCACTCAACTGTTCTGAACCAGCTTCATGATGCGCCAACAGCGGGGCACCTCAGCATTTTGCACATATAAGATCGTGCATGCTGTCGGTTCTACTAGCCAAGCATGTTCCACTCGGTGCGTCATTACTTGGCCTCTTGAACCCGCCGTGGTTGCTCAGTGGCTATGGTGTTAGGCTGCTGAGCACAAGGTTGCGGGATCGAATGCCGGCCACGGCGACCGCATTTCGATGTGGGCGAAATGCGAAAACACCCGTGTACTTAGATTTAGGTGCACGTTAAAGAACCCCAGGTGGTCGAAATTTCCGGAGTCCTCCACTACGGCGTGCCTCATAATCAGAAAGTGGTTTTGGCACGTAAAACCTCATAATTTAATTTTTTAATTTGGCCTCTTGTGCCTTTTGCCAGCACCGGAAAAAGCTGCTACTCCTGCTTACTGGCCATCTTCAGCCTCTTGACATTCCATATGAGCCGTTTTATCTCGTCGGCCTCGTATTACTTGGCCCGTTTCCTCTGTCTGTCTCGGGAAACAGATGGGTCGCCATTGCTACAGACTATTGGAGGAGAGGACTTACAGAGTCACCATCTGTCGGAAGCGTCTCCCTTGCGTAGTATGAGGGATCACGCGGCGTGCTCCTCATAGTTTTGGCTGTTGGCGCTCAACAGAAACACTACGCGGGAGCCTTCCTGGATATTTCTGTAAGTACTCTCGAAACGACGGAAGTTTTCTACCGTCAAGATAATCTTCAGCAAACAGAAAGCACAGAATAGTTTATAGACTCTACCTTTTTACCGAATACGTACAGTTGATGCCACTGCGTGCAATCACCGCGATGGAGTCTCCCGAACCGGCTTCTTGCGTGAAAGGTGGGCAAACACTGACAGCAGACGATGTGAAATATGTTCTTATAGTGGGCTGTCTACATAACGAAATGGAGCATAACAGAATGAAGCCTCAATGCAGCGATTTCATGGGTTCGCAGCGACCAACTGCGCGCCTGCATGCCTGTCCTGCGCACAATATTCACTTTCGCTACGAGCGCGTTTTTGCACTGTGCTGCGAGCTTTATTTAGGCCGCAGAATTTTAGTATTTGACAGTACACAAGCAATCATTGTTGTGTGGATGCTGTCAGGGCTGTTCAAAAATAATTTCGCTGTAGAGACTTTTGACGCCAACACCGAGTGCGATGTGCCGTCGCGGCGATTCAATGTTTTTTTTTCCTTCTAAATTCTGGGACGTTGCAATATTATTTCTCAAGCTGTATCGTACTGTATGTTTATCAGTCTTCTAAGTGTGCGATTTCCCGCTGCTTCTTTTTCGTAATCCAGTGCATTAATTCACAACACCAACATGACCACATGCCATGCCTTTTTTTAATGTGATCCTTAAAACCCTTAGACCCTTTCCATTCCAGTGAACTTGCCGCTGTCTAGTATCGACAAACTCATAGACCAAACCATCATGACACTAGCTGTGCAGCGGGCGCGGGTGAGCGTCTCAATGCGCATTTTCTGCTACTCACAGAATGTCCCGACGCCGTAGCAGAAATCTTCCTCTCGTCTGTGCTTGCTGCGCACGCGAGTTGTCGCCGATGGCTGTTTGCCGGTTCTTAAGTTTCGCGAGCCAAGCTTCATGCAGCTTCTTGTTCTGCGGCTACGTGTGAATAAGGCTGATACCGAGCTCTGCTGCGTACGTCCAGCACTGCGGCACCGAGCAGTAGCCTACTGTTGTGTATAGGGGGCGCTGTCAATTATATCAGTTGTATATAAGCAATTGCCATGAGAATAAAGTTCAGTTCCGTGGTTCACCATCAATGCATAGTCTTGTCTTATCATCCGACGCTTCGCGTCACTACACCTACCATGCTGCATGCCTCCAAAGGCAGCCACTACCTATTATAGTGCTTTCAAGTGTTGTCAAGCAGACACCCAAGGCGGCAAGGCCTCACTGCTTAATCAGAACCGCAGCGCAAGTGGGACTTCAAACTTCTGTTTTCAGCTCGCTTTAGTGCTCCTGAAGCAGCCGACGCAGCTGCTGTGTCCACGTGATCCCTCATGCAACGTCACGCCGACAGTGGCGGCAGTTTTACCAGTGGTGGGGCTCACCCCCAATACTATGCGATCCGAGATCACCCGTGCTCTTCCAACCAGCTGCGCGACCGACGTTGTGGACTTCTTACTCCATGACGTCATCTTCCAGCATGGGGCACCTCGGCAACTCCTAACTGACCGGGGCAGACAGTTTCTTTTGAAGGTTATCGAGGGCGTTCTACAGTCCTGCTCAACGCAACACTATCTGATCATGGCCTACCATCCTGTTACTATCCAATGCAAGCATGTTTGCGACGATTGCCTCATCGATTAGAAGCACATCATTTTGAAATCTATAGCAGTGTGTTTTCTTTTCACCAGCAACATAGAATGCACCAGTTGGTGCGTTCTAATTTCCAGGAGACTGAAGAGCCTCTACTGATGCCCATACAAACAAGCCACAAGTGAATGAACAGGACTCACGACTTTATTGACAGAAGACAAACAGTGCATCTTCTCATACAAAACCAGAAATAAAATTTGCATATCGAGATAGGCTGAAACCATTTATGCGAGCTCGTAAACTGCTCACTTTCGGCGTTGCACATGACGGCCATCGTGCAGAGCAATTGCGAAGCAATCGAGTGACTCGCGCATCTGCTGCCACGTCCAATACAGCGACATGGACTACCCTGCATTTTAATGTTACCTCCTTTTCAACCTGCACATTTATTTTTGTTCTTTCGCGGGCCGCTAATGTGTCGCTCACATTTGGTGCCCCACTTTCACTGAATATGGACATGGTCGACTTAATTCGTAGGCATCACCTTCGGCAGCCTCTTTTGCGGGCCTTTCCAACCACGTGACTATCAACTTCATTACACTTCGGACCATGTAATCACGTATGTTGGTCTCCGTTCACACCACGTCATAGCCAATGAAGGCCCACAAGCATAATTTGTCCACGGCTGCAGCAGAAAAAGACGAACGGGAAGCGCCAATTATGGTGCGTGTAAATCAGGAGTCTTTGTCGCTGTGTGGACTGCAGGAGCAGATGCTTACCTCGAGAGAGTCTTGCCCAATGCAGCAGACCAGGCCGCTACATCCGAGAAACATAACATAGCGACCATGATAAAGTGAGACTCAACATTCAATCACTGCATAAGGTTCAGACAATACACTATACATTGGCTAAGATCCACAGGACAGCAGTGAGCATTCACACACCACGGGTCGTTTAAGACACGTTCAGCCATCCAATTTCGGGCACAAGGCTTGCCTTTGTCGCACATGGTGGTCTGGTAACGAGCGACCACCAGCAGCGCAAGCAGATTGGACAAGCAGATCCCGCCTGTTTACACCAACAGTCGCTGTTGAAGATGAGCAACTAGCATTGTGAAGCAATTGGGTGACTAAAGCAGCTGCTGCCGCAGCCAACACATAGAAATGAGCTACCTGGCCTTTTAGTGTTACCTCCTTTCCAACCTGCAAGTTTCTTTTTGTTCTTTCGGTAGATGCTAATGTGTCGTCACACTTTCTACCTCACCTGCTCTCAATGTGGACATGGTCGGTTTTGTGGGAATCAGCACTTTGCAGCAACTTTTGCAGACCTTTCCACCTATGTGGCTATCAACTTCATACACTTCGGACAATGTAAACAAGTATGCTAGTCTTCGCTCACGCCAAATCGCAGCCAAAGAAGACCACAAGCACACTTTTCCCATGGCTGCAGCAGGAAAGGACAAACACGGAGCACCAATCATGGTGCGTGTAAACAGGGAGTCTATGTTACTGTGCGGACTGCAGGAGCAGGTGCTTACCTCGAGAGACTGTTTCCCAATGCAACTGACCAGGCTTCCATATACGAGAAACGTAACACGGCGACCAGGACTAAGTGGGACGGCAGTTAAACCAGATTCTGCAATCAATCACTTCAATGTAGCTTGCGCAATAACCCAGGCTATCGAGCAAGAAGAACAATACTGAATGAGGCTAGGAATTAAATATAGGAATGAGAAAGCTTGCATTCAAGAAAGAGTCCACTCTACCCTGCAAGCAATGAAGTCCAAAAACATTAAGAAAAGTCATAGCACACGGTGCAAAGGTTAATGCAAGACACACGCTGATGCCGCATCAGCTATTTCAGGACAGGAATTGCACGTGGCAACGTACACTAGAAAATACAGTTGAACCTTGCAATAACAAAATCGGCGGGGAATGCGAAAAAATTCGCTTTAGCGGGAATTTCGTTGTTGCGAAAAGAGACAGCACAGATAGGCAATGCATCGCAGAACAAAACTTTACTGTCATGAGTCTGTTAGCCTACCTTGGCAAGCTTGGCACGAGGATATGTAATTGCATTACCGACAGTACAAAGTGCGCCGCGTGCGTCGACCAGCAGTGGCAGTACTGCCATGGCACAGTATTCTCAGTCAATTGCTTTTGGAGATGCAATCTCTTTTGCGAGATTTTGCATAACTCGGCACCGGGCGTAGAGCAACAGCGCATGCAGCAACATTTCTCCAGCGCATGCTGTTGCCCACAGGCGCCGACACATCCGGTGCCGAGCACAAAAGTGACTGTATCTCGTGTGTACACAAAGGCAAACGATTGAGATAACGGCCCTTTCGCGCAAACCTACGTCCGGCACCGAATCTGCACGCGATGCCTGTTGGGTGGCACCAGAACCAGCGTTCTTGAAGCAAGGAATGCGTATTCCCGGACGATGGCTCAATCATGGCCTCATGCGTGACACTCCATATGCCGCAACCGCCATCTCAAGCGTCATAAACAATTCCATGTAGGTGGGACGTGAATTTCTTTGTTTTTGCTGCATTTTTCTCACCGAGGCGCCCGTTACGCAGTACACTGCCACGATCTGGGATTGTTGTTCAAAACGCGCATCCAGTTTGCGTTCAGTTTTGCCTCACACGATTGGCCTAGGCCTTGCCGAGTCGTCAGCAGCGGGGAACGCAAACTGAATGTGCGTTTCGAACAACGATCTACCATCTCGCCTAATAGGCATGCAAACACCATCGTCACATGTCGGTAGCAACGTGCATGCCGCTCATGGTACTGCGACTGTACTGTTACAGATATGTTATGATACTAGACAGTGACTGGTATTAAGTATGAACAAAGAATCAGTTCACCTTTATGTTTTGATGAGGAAGAGGAATGAGATCTAACAAGAATAGAGAATGAAAAAGCTTGCATTTATTGAAAAAAAATTATAATACTTGGCACAAATGGAATTTGACAAGGCCAGGAAACTGATCAAGAAAGGGCAAAAGCTGATTAAGAAAGGGCAAGCTGGCGGAATTTTTTTTGGCAAGAATCGTTCGTCTTGTTTAGGGGTTGCAGGTGCATCTGAACACACAGATTTTTCTTTTGTTGAGGTACCTGGATGACTTGGCCAATATCCGTGCTGGTGGAATGATGGCCGAGGCTCTTTTAACCTTTGACACAGTCCTCCGTAGACTTGATATCTCATCTTAATACTTCTGGATTGTCTTTGTTCATTGTGTAAAAGCCCTGCGGGTTCGGCTCCAGCTCCTTCCTGTTGGTGTAGATGGGGGCTCCTGTGACAAGGACCAAGATGTGCTTGGTGCAGACTCTGTTGGAGCAGAACAGTAACACATGAGATACAGCACTCATTAGCCAAACTTATGTAGTGTTTTCTTTTATGTTTGAACCAATTATATGCTGAACCGTAAATATGAACAAACATTCATATCATCTGCTACAAATAAATTACATGTATCTTGAGACTAGCAAGCCAATGCAGCATATATCAAGCATATTTATTTCTGAACCCGGTGCTGTTTACCTTGTAGGAGCAGCAAAAGTCCACACAATGGCCTTGTTGTAGCAGGCAGTAGCTTCTCTTTAGTGTGTGAACTGTGTTGCTTTACACTGGTGCCATCCTCCTTACTACATGTCTGGACCAGAAATTTTGACTGCATCAGAAATTGAAGAAAGAAAACAAATTTTGCAATATGAGATGTAAAAAGGGGTGACATATATGTAATGGTGTGACTGTAATGGTCTGTGACTGCAGAACACATGCAAATGTACACTGTTTGTTCAAGGGTGCTTAAACAACACGTTAATTAAATAAGTATTGCTACTGTCCGCAAAATTGATGTCTGCCTGACTACAATGCGTGTCAATAGCTTCAGTATTATTAGGCTCACAAATGAGAACGTTCTTGCACTCATTTATGCACTAGAAGAGATCAGCCTACTGGTTTTGCAAGCAAATGCATGATAGACATGAAGCTATTAGAAATTATGAAGTTTTTTTTTTCTGCACAAACATGATGCACCGCTTCACTATTGCAAAAATAATTGCTCTCAGGTAAACCAAACTGAACAGCAAGAGCACTTGGAACCAACAGGTACGAAATAGGATTGAATTATCATGCATGTAACTGTTTAATGCATTAAATTCTGTACTTTCACTTCAAGTTACCAAAGGGTTATTTGGTTTTGTGGGCGAAAGAAGTTGGAGGCGGACTTGAAAAAAAAAATATATATATATATATATATTGATAAGGCTACTTCACCCATGGCTACGGCTACAAAGAGGTGAAAAATGTGACGCACGTTCTGATATCGCTTTCTCTATCTTTCGTGATTGTGTGTGTATAACAACGGCCTCGCATCTAGAGGTTTATTTAGGAAACAGCAATGGAGGGTCCCGACTGCCCATATGTAATGCAGGATCTAGTTCGTTAACTTGTCTCCACCTGTAAGTTAATGAAACAGTACTACATAACAATTCAAACAGCGATGTTAAACAACTCACCGTTATTGCCATCGTAAGTTGCAGCAGAATCCGGCTCCCGCTTCGATGCAGATGCGTTCCGCATGGCTCACGAGCGAAACCTAGCTTTCAGGCTTACATCTCCCCTCGCGAACACATCAATGCACCTCAAGTTAAAGAATGCATATTATCAAAGTGCAATAAACTGGTTTTAGCACAAAATGAGCAACCAGCTTAAGTGCACCAACCCATGAATACGTGTCTGCCGTGCATGCGAACATACCGGTAAAAATTTTAATCCAGGCCAGAGGTTCTGTGGGTGGTCAATGATGCTGAACGTTATTTTGTGCTTACAATGGCTAAAAAAAAGCAGAGTAAGTGCTCAAGAGTACAGTGTATCATTAGGAATATTCTTGTACACTTTGTCATGTAATAAAATTGCTTCAATTAGCGTGGTAGAAAGTTTGTAGGTTAAAACTGCACTTACTACGGCACCTCTAGCAGATGATATTGCGCTCACGGGGGAACCTTTTAATTGTTGTATTATGCCTGTTTTTTAGCAGCACCACGCGGTCAATTTTTTTGCCCTTTGTGGCCATTTGTTGAACTTGAGAGTGTTTGGGGCCTGGCGCAGTTGGCACAGTCCATTCGTGTTTTGGAGGGTGGCACGGCGCAGAACTATGGGCCAGCCCATTCGTGTTCGGAGGGGTGGAAGCACGCAGCGGCAGTTGTAGTGGCGGGCGATCGTGCAGCGGCTCGTTTCACTTTTTCTTTTCAAGGATTTTCCATTCTATTACCTTTTGGTATGGACACCCAGCAGCCAGACTTCATCGTTATACCTGATAATGCGGCGTGAAGGCATTGTAGTAAACAGGTTATTTCTCCACAGAAAAGATACAAAAGTTGAGGGTGCAGCAGCTTTTCATTGTTATAACTGATTATTGTTGAAACCAGTACATGTATCATAATAAGTGGGTCCGACTGTGTGTGTGTGTTATATATATATATATATATATATATATATATATATATATATATATATATATATATATATATATACACACAGAGAGAGAGAGAGAGAGAGGGTGAGAGAGGTGAAGGAGGGCGAGGAGTGGTAGTTGTCGGCGGAGAACCTCCTTTACCCGAAATATATTTCTGGCTAAGCCACTGATGGCAGTACACTGTATTCATACTGCCAAAACACATCATGTATGAGTCGTGTATTGCAGCCAGGCTCCTCTCTCTCACTTCCCTCTGGACACACTGAAATCTAGCGGTCCCACCATGAAGGAAATGCATAGTGCATGTCTGAATATATATGAAGTGGATTCAATTCTGCCCAGCCCCGAATAAACCTTAAAGGATTTTTTGTTGTTGTTGTTGAAGAGCAACAGATACCCAGTGACAAGTTGGCATCAAAGAGGCCTATTGAGAGGCACATACCCAATGGCACATACCCAGTGACCCAGGTTGGGGTGAAAGAGGTTCATTGAAGAGTGGCACACACCCTGTTGCACATACCAATACACCCAGTGACCAAAGTTGGTGAGAGAGACGTGCATTGAAGAGCTGCACATGCCCAGTGGCACATGCCTAGTAACCCAAGATAGGGTGAACGAGATTCACTTAAGAGCAGCGCATACCCAATGTCACTTATTCACGATTCAAGTTGGCTGAATAGTCCGGAAATTTGGACCACCTAGGGTTCTGTAATGTGCGCCTAAATCTAAATACACGGGTGTTTTCGCATTTTACCCCCACCGAAATGCGGCCACCGTGGCCGGGATTCAATCCCACAACCTCATGCTTAGCAGTCGAACAGCACAGCCACTAGGCGACCATGGCAGGTGAGGACAAGCTAGCTTTGCCTGCTGTGTCTTATACAGTCGTGGCCACGGTAAAAAACAGAATAAACCTATTCTGTCAGTATTAACATGTGAAAGTGAAACTTGCAACCTAACAAAAACATTTGCAGAAGGGTTGAAATCTGGGCCAGTTGGTACATACTTGAACGAAAAAACCAGCCAATCACACAAAGGACAAGAGCAGAAGGGTTGAAATCTGGGCCAGTCAATTGGTACATACTTGAACGAAAAAACCAGCCAAAAACACAAAGAACACCTTTGTGTTTTTGGCTGGTTTTTTCGTAACAAAAACAGGCTGAAACAAAAAGGCAGCCATATGACCAACAAAAATGATGACTATATATATAACATTGAGAGAATGAGTGCAGCACAGATTCGAGAATAAGTGCAAACTAATGATATCCTTGCTGGAATTAGGGAAGGACACATACTATATTTAAGAGATATCCAATGACATAAAAACAGGTAGACACAAGGAGATATCAGTGTTAATGAGAACTGGCGACAGAGTATCAAGTGGTGTGATTCCACTAGGAAATTGACATGTGTACCTACGTATAGAGAGCATCTACAGTCTTACCTTCATCGCCTGCATCAGTTGCAACAAACACCTTCTTCAGGCCTTGCTTCTCAAGCAGCACTTGGATCTGTTCTGCTGCCCACTTGAGGTCAGGGACATCTTTGGGACGGCTCTTCACATAGTCCTGGCGCCTGAGATGAACTGCGAGATATGGGCCACCCAGGGCATGCTTTGTACGGTTGGCAACAACTTTCCAGTCTTCCTCAAGCACTGTGCCATCCCTTTCCTCATCCGAGTTCAGGAAGTCTCGGCGAAACTTGTCTGCCACATCACGAAGTCTCTTTGAGAACCGCATGCTTCGCCTTATCTGCACACGCACGAACAAAGAAAGAAAATGCCCATAAGCTTAAGAACCAAATGTATCCACATGTCAAAGTGGTTTCCTCTAAATTAAACAGCAGCATTATCAACATCAGAATTTCAATATAAGCCAACATCTAACGGCATGCAAGCAATAAGGTCAAAATTTAAGGCTTCTAATATAATGATGCATTCAGTGCCTTCAATACACATGCATGTGACTTCCATACAACTTGCTACCATTAACGAGCAAATAGGGCCTTTGTTGCATTAAGCAAGGCCTTAACAGGTTGCAGCTTCAGAATTTGCCTCTCGCAGTAGAAGGGCATCTCATCATTCTTTTTTGTTCTCTTAAACCAAATTTAGAAATTGGGTAACTAAATATGAACATGGCTGCTGGCATTTACAACAGGAGGTTCACTCTGAAGAACAGAGGTTCACCTACCTTCCAAAACTTCAGTTTAAGAACTAAATTGTGGAACCGAATGTTCCAAAACTGCACAGACGCCTAGTGGAAAACTTCAGATTAACTTTGACCACAAAGGGTTCTTTAACATGCACCTAAATCTATGTAATTACAGAAGCGTTTTTCATTTTGCCCCCATCTGTGGCCAGGAATTGAATCTTTGATCTAGTGATGAGCAACAGAACACGATTGACACCGAGTCACCGTTAGTTTCATAAAACTGTATTTCGAATTTTGCATGCTTGTCCCTTTTGCCAAATGCATATATGTCCCAGATTTATAAAACTATATACAAGTGAAGCTAATAATAATAGTAGTAGTAGTAGTAGTAGTAATAATAATAATAATAACAATAATAATAATGATAATAATAACAATAATAACAATAATAATAATAATAATAATAATAATAATTATTATTATTATTATTATTATTATTATTATTATTATTATTATTATTATTAATTTATTTCTGGGGTTTAACGTGCCAAAACTATGATATGATTATGAGGCACACTGTAGTGGTGGGCTCCAGAGTAATTTTGACCACTGGAGTTCTAACATGCATTCACTGTACAGTACACAGGTGTTTTTGCATTTTGCCCCCATCGAAACATGGCCGCCGCAGCCAGGATTTGATCCCGCACCTTCGATATGTGAAGATAAAGATGAAGGTATACAAATAAAATACAAGCACAGGGCAGTTTATTACAGTATAACTGAGAGTTGGGCGAGATGGTAGTGATTCATTGTTGAACTGCAGTGCGCAAAAAGACAAAGAACATAGGCAGAGTTACCAACGCATTGAACTTGCAACTCAGTTTATTTTGGGAAAAGGATGGTACATATACTATATACCAGCTGACTTTCTTACGCCCTACAATTCAACAACGAGGCTGTTTATTAATTAATAATGGTGCCCATTTCTTAATGTGGCTATGAATAACACTTGCACCTGTCTTATAACAGGCAAAGAGCATCACCACAGGAAATAAAATGCTGTACTCATCAAGAAGTCACATAGAAAAAAGGCAGCCACTGCAAAGAACACTCCAGGCTAAACAGCCTGTGCAGTTTCCCATGCAGAGGCAAAAAGCCACGAGCAGATGCTAACCTCCCAGTAAACTGGGTCCCCGAAATTATCATGGAGGATAACTTCAGCACGATCTAGCATGATGGCACTGCGAGAGAGAAAAAATGAGAGGGAAAGGCACAATGTAACGAAGCCAGTGCAACCATTTTGAAGCACGGGGAGAAAAAAAAAAAAAGATTTCTATGCCCCGCGTCCCATTCATAACCACTCCTAGAAGGACTGACATAGAGAAGTGGATCTAAGGTACCAAAATTAACAGGACCAACTGCCTAACCAGCAACACAGAGAATATAATGTGAAGTTACATCAGTGAGTGACTACAAAAGTAGATTTGATTATGTGAGTAGTTTACCTACCCAAACGTAATTTTGTTATTCTCACATGTGCAATAACATTGGACTGTTTCGTTTTGAGTGCATGTGTAAAAATACATATTTATTTCTTGTAGAAACTATACTCTAATTTGCTTTAAGTCTTAAGTGACTTCCTCCACTTCGGTCATGCCAGGTATTAATCCTTTTAATTGCTGTGTACAGAATTGTGTATGTCAAGACAGTGCATGAGCAGCACGAGCATTGACGAAAGTAATGATATTTAAAATGTGTCGCATATATCTTGAGACAATTCTGATTGGAATTGTGTTGCAAGTTTGAATAATGTGTGCAAAATGTTTTAGTAAAATGAGTTGGAAGGTAGAGAGCTGCGTGTTTTTGCTTTGTGCCGTTGTATGTAGCGGACACACTTCTTTTAATTGTATTTCACATTGTGTGGCATAAGGCACAACTTTCAAGTACCTGGAAAGGTGCTTTTCAAGCTTGCTAGATATGAAATCATTGATGTCGTCATATCTGATGCTCCTGTAGTGAGTTTCTACATGAAGTCTACATTCTGTAATCTTGACAAAACACACAAAAAAATACGAAATTCTTGAACTATTCTGAAGCTGTGCACATGTTATGATTCTGAAGATGGAACAAATGTAGTGAAAGTAAGTTTTCAATCGATAGACTTGATTGGCACCTGAAGTGGTCAAGAGAAAATAAAGGGCTTGAGAAAATATTATATGTCTATTCCTTGGTTTGCTGCATTTGTGAGAGAACATTTGCTAATAAGAGAGCACTGTGACATCACATACGTGTAGTTTGAGTGCTCTTGAAGCAGTGGTTTCAATGTGGAGCCAGACCCTTGGACATAAAGGCAAGCAACTTCCTTGCTTGTGACATCGTAATAGCCCCAAAACCAGCCACTGTATTCTCCATCGCTCTCTTCATAGTAGCCAGTTTCCTCAAGGCATGGACTTTCTTCGTATTTTTCAACCCATGTGGACGAGGTAAATGTGCTTGGATAGTGTTGAAGGAAGAATATTTTGTCAATAAGTTTTCCTATGCCTGCAAAGGAAAGACAGCACAGTGTAGGTGAGGCAAGTGTAGGCATCAAATGCAATGGGCTTTTAACGCTGAGGACTGTATTATGAAAAAGAGAATACATGTTAACTGAGTACCGACGCGAAAATTTTGTGCTGCACTTTTCTTGATTTTTAAGTAGCTGTCAACTCCATGATCGTGGTATAAAGCTTCACTTTCTTGAGAGCACCACACATAATTACAGCTCCTGTTATGCAATCCATTCAAAATGTGCACCAAGGCCAAGTACAGTGGAGCTTTGGACATGAAAGAGGAGACTATTCAGGGCCGCTATCTTGCACAAGTTCGAAAAGCCGACGTTCGATTTCGCCTCGCGCGATTGTGCAGGCTGCGCCGATATCGCGGCCTAGGCCAATCTAGGCCAATCGCATGAGGTGAAATCAAACGTCGGCTTTTCGAACGTGTACAAGATAGCGGCACAGGTCACCAAAATTGGAGGTGGCAGTCTTGTGGTTTCACAAACAACTCAAGAGCACGCTAGTCAGCCCGGTGCAGTGATTGAAGACCATACAGTGACTCGTGTTGCCAAAAGCTGCCAACTGTGCCCTTCATTTTGTGTGTTTTGTTTCACCTCATGTGAAACAAAACCAAAACCCGGGGGTGGGGGGGGGGGGAGGATACAGTAAGTGCCCACCTAGTAGACATGTACATTTTGTCTGCTGCTAAAGTTCTGATTGGCTGGACTGAGGAACATGTCAGAAGGAGACAGGCACCCTCAGCCAATTGGCACTTCAGCAGCAGACGAAGTGGACATGTCTACTAGGTGAACATTTACAGAATACCTCCCTTCCCCCCCATAGTTCATAAAAAAGCTGCTATGGTAATTCTTCAGGGTGCTCTGAAACTTGCCATTATGTTTTTGTATGGTTTCAAGGCATAGAATTTTCATTTAATAAAAACAAATGGAAATTCATAAATCTTGTGTCAGTCCCCTTCAGTACTCCTTCAAATAAGTTAATATACAGCCATACTCACTGTGGATGTAATCTTCAAATTCCATGACAGGCACATAGCCAGCTAAGCTGTTTATATCAAAAAATTCTTCCCATCTGATCTTGCTTTGTGAACCTACATCTTTGCTGCGCCAATGGTATAATGGACCCCACGGCGGCAAAACCAGCGTCCATTTTTCCTGATGAGAATCTGCATTAAGTGCTGCTACAAGCCTTGCAACTCTCATGTAGACATCTCTTCTCAAGTTGAAACCCTCACCAGGGTTGACATCATGCAGCAGGTACTTCCTGCAACAACAAAGTTGAATGGAACTTAAATGACTGATCCCAATAAACTATATTGCAATCGCTTTACAGTGTACTACGAATTGAGCTTACATGGCATTCTTTAAAGTAAAAGCAATATTCAGCTCTATATGTGGCTGAACTAGTTTAAAGGACTGCATTGGAATAGAAAACTGGGCTTATTTAACGTTCTGATGCTGACCAGCATGGTTCTAGGCTCTAAATAAACCCCCTTGGCGTCCTTTAAATTGCACCCGTGAGGACATTTGCACTCTGGCCTCGGCATAATGTGACTCTAAATGCCACGTCAGGGAGCTGAACCCATGACTGCTTGTTCAGTGGCAGAACAAACACCACTGCTACTGAACCTGCCTGGCAGAAGACGACAGTTATCAGGAACTCAGAATAGCACATACAGTTGTAAACCAATGCCTGCAAAAGACAGTTCAGCATGTTGCATGAGAGAGTATGCCTGTGCATGTAAAATTATATGCTTGGACTAATGGCACAATGCATCTAGAGTTCTAGATCAGTTACCGACATGCTAGTGCTATGGCATAGAAGTACAAATACAAACGAGACAGGATCACAAGATGGAGACCGGCAATCATCAATAGTAGTTGAACAAGCGATGTCACTGGAAGCTTACCAGGAAACTTGCCAACGTTTCAACAAGGGGTTAAAACATTGTCAAGTTCCCTAGCTGAAACACTGGCTCCAGTGACATCCTTTGTTCGACCACTGCTGATCCTTAGGAGTACAAATAGTACTATAGCCTGTAGTTTGCATCTTCATTGAAGTTGATCTTCATTGAAATGTTCAAATAATGGCTGCATCAAGACTCACCTACACAATCCAACAATATAAAGTGCACCCTCATAGGTGTTGATCCCAATTGGAAATATCAGACACTGCTACATGCAACCAAGACAGAAAACTCTAATAGATAAATAAGCCTTTGATACAGTAAAAACAACGTATAAGGAATTCAAACAAGACGGAGGCATCCAGGAAGATGGAGACAATGTTATATACAGTGGCTGAACAAGGGATGGCTCTGGAGGTCCTGGCAAACACAAGTCTGCTTGTTGAAACACTGGCTCTAGTTTGACAGTTGGACCACTCCTGATCACTTCAAGTCTCCATCTTGTTGTCAACTTCTGTTTTCTATGGATTCCTTGTGCATGGGATATCTCTAGAGACAACAGGTCTGTTCACTTGGCCTGCACCACCTTAACCAGTTCATGAGGTGCTAAAAAAATTACATTCTGGGGTCTTACATGCAAAAACCACAATTTGATTAGGAGGCACGCCGTAGTAGGGGACTCTAGGTTAATTTTGACCACCTGTGGTTCCTTAACATGCAGTCACAGTACACAGGCATTTCTGCATTTCACCCCTATCAAAATGCGGCACCATGGTAAGGATTTGATTCCATACTGTCATGCTTAGTACGATGCCATAGCCACTACGCCACCACGGTAGGCCACAAGCTGCTGCACCTTGACATTTCTTTCAGCGATGCAGCAATTGCACCTTCTTAGGCACACCATTTGTTTCAACAGATACAAGAAAGATGCAGGGCTGGTTCACAATTTTTCTGCACCCTTCCTACCAACAGTGCCAACTTGGTGCAGACATGCAGGTGCGGAGCAGCAGTGCAGCAGACGATGCAGCACATAGGCGTAAGCGCTGTTGAAACCCCACTTACACGCGTCTGCTGTGTCTATGTAATGCAAGCTGTACTTAACGCCCCTGAAGCAGATCATACCTGTGGCGCAGGACCTCTCAAGCTTATGCAGACAGCACACATTAGCAGGGAAAAAAGTAATACCTGCCCTGCGTCTGTACCTTGACATTCGTTTCAAGCGTCACATTGTGCCTGCACCACTGAAATCAAACGGCACAATAAGTGAACCTCTTGTGCCCCACCGTGAACTGGTTCAGCCGAAGGGACCTAACATTTCAACAAGGAGAGTTGTCTTCATCACAACCTCCAAAGACATCACTTGTTCAACCATTGTTGAATATATAAGAAAATTCTTGTGCATTCATTCATAAGCGATAATTCATTATACTACCGTGGATTATGACTTGGTATTCCATCTCACTCGCACTTTATCTGGGGGGGGAGGGGTGTACTTCTCGGCAATTTTTGGTATTGCTTTGTGTAGTTACAGAACTCAGGCATGCGAGCATTTACCTTCTCTCGCATTCCTGAATACCAATTGTGACTGACTTAGTGCTGTGTCAAAGGTGCTTGAAGATATACTGCAACGGTGGAGTGGTTCTGTAGCATACCCGCTGCGGTTGCTTAGTGGCTGTGGTATTGGGCTGCTAAGCACGAGGTCGCAGGATCGAATCCCAGCCACGGTGGCCGCATTTCGATAGGGGCGAAATGCAATAACATTCTTGTACTTAGATTTAGGTGCACGTTAAACAACCTCAGGTGGTCCAAATTTCCGGACTGCCCTACTATGGCATGCCTCATAATCAGATCACGGTTTTGGCACGTAAAACCCCATGTTTCTTTCTTGTTTGTTCTGTAGCAGATTGTGGGTTCGAGTCCCAGCAGCATTTCTATAAACCGCTCGTCTACTGCACTTTGAATGCGCTTTAATTTACCCCAAATGTCAAAACTATAGGGGCGTGCGAATATTCGACACTTTTGAATAACGATTAGAATAGTGTTCTATTTGATTTGGTCTTCGAATTGAATAGCCACTATTTGTAAATAGAAATATTTTTTGAATAGTTTTCAAATATTTTAAAATGTCAACTGTGTGCAATGAAAAATAAAATTCGGGCAGAAGTACGAAAATTTTCTACCCCGTGGGCATAACATACACATAATACTTGAGAACCTATTAGTGCAACAGGTTATGTAGTGCAACAGGCCCCAGCAACTGCGCCGATTTGGAGACACTCGAGCACCTGCTACTTCACTGCCCTGCTTTCGGTGTGGAGCGCACGGACTTGTGTACATCCTATCGGCGACTGGAACTGCCTTTCGATAAGACAACCGCGCTGCTATTTCCTGCAGCCCACTCGTCCATCATAAAGCAAGCTCTTTCAGCACTGCTCGACTTCTGCAATGAGACGCACTTGAGAGCGCGGCTCTGAGCCCTGCACTCGCTCCTTTTTTTTTTTTTTTTTGCCCTTGCCACCTTCTTCCTGTTTTTCTCTCCATCTTTTTCTCCCCATTCCCTGTGCAGTGCCGTTGAGGTGTCCTCCTGTGAGAGACAGTTACGGCACTGCACTTATCTCTTCCGTCTCCCTTCAAAATCACTTCACACACAGTGCAACAGGCTATGCTACAGGGATCATTCTCACTTTCCCAAAGTCCTGTATATGCGAACAATCTGCTTGTTTCTAAATATAACGCTCCTTTCATGCATTAAATAAACAAATATACTTGATAATAGCAATGTTACGACAGAAAAATGCTAAGCTTATGACTATATATATAGGCAGTCAGCGGCAAATACGTTCCCGGAGCTAATCATTTCATGCCTTTCGGCAGGTGCTGCATGCGGTCATCGGACGCTTCACTGAGACACGGGCAGTGCAGCGACAAGCATCAGTTAGCCTGGATCTGCGCAGGGTCTGCGCAGACAGCGGGTTTCCGTCTGCAATGTTCGTCCCCAAGCTGTCACCCTCTCGTCAGCTCATCACCTAGCCTGCACCCCAGATGCTTATGAATGCCTACTTAAGGAACAGCATCGCTCGGCTTTCTTCTTTGCAGTCAGCGGCAAATACGTTCCTGGAGCTAATCATTTCATGCCTTTCGGCAGGTGAGCCTTTTGCTCTTACTTATTTTATCATTGTAATTTTTTGCCGCTGACTGCACAGAAATGCCTTCTGATTGTGCTGCTTGCTCTAAGCCGTTACCTTAGGATGCAAAATTTTTAACATGTTTGGCTTGCCAAGAAGGTTTCCACCTTGGAAAACGATGCTCTACAGTAGTTGAAAACAGAATATGCAAAAATGAGTGCAGTTAAGCGTGAAATCTGGCTGTGCCAAACATGACGACCGGAAGAAAGCACACAGGGAGACTAGACACAGACAACAAAAGAAGAATCGTTTGCACAGCAATTTATTGCTGTAAATGATAAACTAGACCGACTTGCATCTAGTGTAGAAATACTCGCCACGAAGGTACAGGAACTTCTTACATTTAAGGACTCGGTTGGAAAGATCGAGAACGTGATACAGGAAGTGCAGACTTCAATAGAATTTCTTTCCACAAAATATGACTCGGTATTGGAGACAGTCAATAAAAATCAGACGGAGGTGGTGGAATTACGTTCCAAGGTTGACTCGCTGTCTTCTACCGTCGAGTTCCAGTCAGAGCTGATTGACAAAATAAGTGAGCAAATGAATGAAATGGAGTAGTATAGTAGTAAAAACAATTTCGAGATCCACGGGTTTCCCAGCAAGCCAAAGGAGAACTTGCAATCCTCCCTCAGTGATCTTGCGCAACAACTTGAGGTACCTAACTTTGCAGCAACTCAAGTGTCTGCTATCCACCGTCTACCCAGTAGGGACAATACTGCACCAGCTATTCTTATCCAGATATGCTCCGTTGAAGCGAAGGAACAATGGCTTCGATCACGTAAAAACTTGCCAGGATTAGTTCAGAATGATTTTCCACGGTTGTATTTCAATGACAACCTCACACGGGTTAATCGTGAACTGTTCTGGCTAGCTCGCACTAAAGCAAAGGAAATGTCCTTCAAGTACGTATGGACAATAAATGGCAAGGTGTTTGCAAGGAAAGCAGACGGCGCTCCACTCGTTCGAATTAATAGAAAATTGGACATTGCGAGGCTTATCTAGTCATGGGTAGTACTTTCAAGGTTTGCAATGACCTTTTAGAAGTTTCTCGGTTTTTTTGTTATCCGGGTAACGACGCTTTCCACGTTACTCACGTAAACATCAGAAGCATTCGTAAGCACTGGGACCATTTAGTAGCCATTCTATCTTCTGTTCCACTGCTTTTTGATGTCATCGTACTCACCGAGATAAATATATCGCCAGATCTATTTTCTAGTTTCGCGCTACCGGGCTATCAGCTATTCTCCTTTTTTTGTCCGGTCCGGAAGGGTGGAGGCGTGGCTGCCTTCGTAAAAAACACTTGGTCAGTCTCCGAACTCAAGTTGCCTTTCGACCATGCCGAAACTGTTACTCTCCGCTTATCTAATCCTCGATATTCATTGGCCTTGCTTTCTGTATATCGTCCCCCATGTGGTAACAGGAGTCTTTTTTTGGCTGAACTCGACTCTGCGTCATCACGTCTAGGAACCGATGAATGTATTTGCCTCACAGGTGACATTAATATAGATACGTTACGTCCAACAGTAGGAATAGTTGCCGATTATTTAGACACTATCTAAATGGGGAATTGAAATGACAATACATGCAGCAACTCGCGAGGAATTCCTATCTCAACGTCTTGTTTCATCCTGCATTGATCATGTAAATGTTAGAGCCCATAATCTGGAAGTAAAATCTACTATTGCACAGGTTAAGCTTTCTGACCAGTACTTCGTCTGCTGTTCACTGAAACAGACTGTGAATCCTTTGTTATCAAAGGCTATTAACTCTGTCAAACAAATTTGTATAATTGATCCAAGGCTTTTCGATAAACTAGTCCAGAAAAATTATTGGAAGAATTTTTTATGTACTGTGTCACTGGAAAACATGTACCACAAATTTGTAGCTGCGTTCGATGCTTTTAGGCAGGCGGCAACACGCGTTGTCAAAATCAGGCAACGTAACTTGAGCCAGAAATGGATGACCAGCAAGATCCTAGCAGCTATAAAGGAAAAAGACTTGTTGTGGACTAAGGCCAAGCGGTCGTCAAACTGCAACGACACGCGCTTAAGATATAAATGTGCCAGAAACAAGGTGAATGCAATGATCAGACTTGCGAAGCGCGTTTATTTTAGAAAGAAATTTGAAGAAGCTCGATCTGACATAAAGAAAACATGGTCCCTAATCAATAATCTTAGAGGCGGCAACATTTCAACGCCTAAACAGCGCCTTTCGTTGTATTTTTCTGCAGACGACGAAACTGTGGCAAACTTATTTAATCAGTTCTTTTCAAGTGTCTCGGGATCGAGGACACGGCGACCATCGGTGTGTACATTAACAGATAGCTTGCTAGATTCCGCATATCTTCCTTTACTATCGCTTGAAGAATTAAGGTGCATTGTCTTCAATCTTAAGACAAACAAATCACCTGGCTTCAACAAAATCTCTGTCAGTGAACTCCAGAGAAACCTTGACGCAATTAAACATGTATTGCTATCTCTTTTAAACTTTGTTTTGGATGGTGGTGTGATTCCAGTTGATATGAAAACCGCAACTGTAATTCCGCTTCATAAGCAAGGTGCACGCAATAGTATTGAAAATTACAGACCTATTTCAATAATTCCCTGTATGGCTCAAATATTAGAAAAACATGTGGCTCTTACGGTAACACAGTTTCTAGATAAGCATAGTGTATTATCACCACATCAGTATGGATTTGTACAGGGGAAGGGTACACAAACACTGTTAGAAGCTTTCTCTGATCTTTTAAACTTGACACTAGACCGTAACCGGGTAGCATGTGCCCTCTTTATGAATGCCTCTAAGGCATTTGACAGTGTTTGTCATGACATTTTGTTACAGAAACTGTCTCTCCTAGGCCTTCGTGGATCATTCTTGAATTTATTAACTAACTTTCTGCAGGATAGACGACAGTGTGTAAAGGTGGGAAACAGTTTAAGTGTTTTTACCAGTATTCATTATGGTGTCTCTCAGGGCTCAATATTACGCCCCCTGCTTTTTAACATTTATGTGAATGATTTGTCCAGTGTAGTAAGTAATTATATATATCAATATGCCGATGATACGGTTCTTGTATCCTGTGCAACTAATTACTCTAATGCAATCAGCTCCTTACAGAATGAGGCAACTAAAGCTATGGACTGGTTTGCGGCTAATTTAATAAGCATCAACCCTTCTAAAACGCGACTTGTCTGTTTCCATAACCCCATGAAAAAAATCCTGCCTACGACATCATTATTCTTACACACATCGGACTGTTATGAATGTACATGTCAGCCTGTTAAAAAAGCATCTTCTGTTAAGTATTTTGAATTGCTTTTTGACTGTGATCTTTTATGGAACTCGCAATTATCCCACGTCTGTAAAAGGCTGCGCGCGGTCTCCTGTGTATTATACAATATACGATGGCTTACGCCAATCCCCGTTCGAAAAATTACTGTCCATGCTTTAGTCTACAGTGTGCTACGTTATGGTTTGACTGTGTATGGCCATTGTACTCTTAGGTGGAGCTCAAGAATTAATTCAATTTTACGTTCACTGCTGTCAACAGTGGCTTACGATTTGTGTCCAAAACGAGATGCAGACGTCTTTAGGTTGTTGAATTTGCCAAACTTCACTTCCCTGATTGTCGAAAGTGTTGTAATTAAACACTTCTGGAATAATGATTTTAAAACACGATATACGCCTGTCCGCTCCTTAAGACCGAAGGAACCCTATGTCATCCCCAAGACTGCGACAAAGTACGGAAGGAGAACGCGGCAATACTATGTTCCAGCCATATTTAATAAATTGCCAACGCCTGTGTTAGAAGCAAACACAAGACGTGGGATTAAGAAACTACTTAGAACTGTCGATGTTTAATGTAACATTTTGTATAACTGTTCAACATTTTGATCCGACCCACTAAAAGCTAACTCCACTATTAACCCTGTGCAATTTTCTGTGAACTGACTGTCAGGCACTGCCAGTCAAGACCTCTGAGGCTTTGGTAGGCCTGCTATATGTACTTTGTTTTCTTTATGCACAATAAAGATTGTATTGTATTGTATTGTATTGTATACATGAATACTGTTTTACATCAACAGTGAAAATAGCCGTTTATTATTCAAAACTAATAATATATTAGATTTGCTTCTGGCGCTATTCAATTCATATTTGATTGGTTCTCAAGAGTTGCTGTTCGCACACCCCTGCAAACTTATTCCAATGAGCCGCACTACAGCGTCTCTCATGACCACCGTGTTGTCTACAAACATTAACTCCAGCACCCAGCCTCTTCCTTCTAGCGTTGCGGAAAAACCACGCTAGCGTAAACAAAGCGGGATCAAAGCCTGCGCATGGTCTGCGCTCTTGAAATTACGGGCAGCAGCTTTTGACGTTTATCGAGTTTGAACTTCAGCATGCTCAACAACGCCGTGCAAGAGGCGCATTAATGTGCCAGAAACTCAAATGCATTTTTCGTGCCCGTTTTGTATTACAGCTAGGGTTTCGCGTATGTGAAATGATGCCCGAAGATACGCGCTTGTCCAAGTTCTGTGAGCTTTCAGTTGCGAGCTTGCACATGTATCCCCTTCCACGTGTAATCGTTTCGAGCACTTGGCAGTTTCAAGTCCAGAACAAACTTGTCCGACAGCGCATCCTTTTAATTGAAAGTAATGCCAGACATACCGTGGCAGCATTTTTTCGAGCGCAGAGACTGAACTGGCAGAACACGGTTGCGATGGGTTTGCACCAGGACATGAAGGATACGGATCCACAGCAGAAACAATTAATGACAATACATCAATGAAAATGCAGAAGACTATCACTATTAATCTTAGAGCGGGCATTAGTTAAGGATGGCGTAGACGAGTGTAAAGGAGTATTGGCATGCGTATTGGGATTGGCACCGCGTTTTTGAACCCACCCGCACTCAGCCAAAACAACCAGTCGAGGAGTTTAACTGATCCCATAACTTTTAATAAGCTACAAACCTCTCAGCCAAATATTGCTGAACACTTAGTTTTATGGACAAACGCAATAATTTATGTAAAAATCTAAATTAAAACACTAAGTTTTGTTCTCGTTTCAGGTAGTTTTGATTCAAAAGAAGTTAGAAGGTTGGATGGCGTTACTCGAAGCCAACACAAGCCACGAACTGTCACATTCATAGCAAGAAGCTCGGTGGTTGGAAGTAGGCAGCGTGCTGTGTTCGTCTTTGATACGGCAACTGCCCGCGCTTAAAGAATGGCTGGCGACAAACAGAACGTGCTTTCTATCTCCATGCTTGACATCGGGGCCCTTGCACAGCTGAAGCAGCATATTGAACAGGTGATACGGCAATTAAGTCGTAGCAGTACACTGTGCAGGCAAAGTAACTGAAGAGGTGTGGTGGTTTCATTGAGAACATTGTAAATAGAGATTACGCCTTAAACTATAGGGAATCGCCCCTGTTAACGAATGTTGGGTCTGCACGAAAAGTGTTCGCTTTGAGTGACATTAACGGCGCAAAAAACAGACGTCTCCCAACTGTTACATTTATGTCCGATTTTTGTGCTGCAAGTCACGCTAATCAAGTAAACAGTTAGTTCAGCCTTCACTGAACAGTGCTCACCTACCTTTCCACGCGCAGCACATATTTAGCAGTGCCGGGTATCGTGAATAGACGAATGGGCGTGTGCTTTGGTGATGCCGTTCTCTTTTCGCCTCCAGTAACTCGAAAAGCTTTAGTGTGGGCAAATAGCACACTTTTCTTCTGTTCTGCCTTGCTAAACACTGTTCGTCTGTGCAAATGTGTGTACTTACTGCCCACAGGAACTCGATTTCTTCAGTACCTCGCTGCAGCAGCTCAAATCTGCACAGACAAAGTTCCAGGAATCCGAAGTTTGCCTGGATATGCTGAAACCTTCTTGCGAAGGAAAAGACATCCTCGTGCCTTTGACAAGCTCGGTATCCTTGACGTCACGTGAACGCGTGTGGTACAGCTAATAGCAGACGCGTTGAAGGAATACCTACAATGATAGTAGCAGTAGTTGAACAGAGAATGTCCCTGAAGCCACCGTTCTGACAAAGGGACTTTTTCTTCGTCTGAGCAGCAACGCCGATCAGCAACTACTGCTCATCACTTCAAGCCTCCATCTTCCTGTAGACTTCTGTCTTGTTGGTATTACAGTAACTATGTGCAATGCAACAGACTGCAATTTGTAGGAATTATGGTAAAGGTTATTGCTTGACCACTGTGTCGGCATCATCATCTACAGAATGTTTTATTTCTTGTATATACACCTGCATGTGTCATTTTATTTGTGTATGGAGCAGCAATGCATTCATTATTTTTCAGATCCAAAATCAAAGTTTGCTGCCATCTATGTAGGCAGATCTGCATATCAATTAGTATTTTGTTCCCCCCCCCCAAGATACAGTATCATCATCATCAGCCTGTTTTATGTCCACTGCAGGACGAAGGCCTCTCCCTGCGATCTCCAATTACCGCGTCCTGCGCCAACCGATTCCAACTAGCGCCCGCAAATTTCCCAATTTCATCGCTCCACCTAGTCTTTTGTCGTCCTCGATTGCATTTTCGTTCGCTTGGTACCCATTCTGTAACCCTAATGGTCCAACGGTTATCTAACCGGCGCATTACATGACCTGCCCAGCTCCATTTTTTCCTCTTGATGTTAATTAGGATATTGCCTATACCCATTTGCTCTCTCATCCGAACCGCTCTCTTTCTGTCTCTTAACGTTATGCCTAGCAATCTTCCTTCCATCGCTCTTTGCACAGTCCTTAACTTGTTCTCAAGCTTCCTTGTCAGTCCCCAAGTCTCTGCCCCATATCTCAGCACTGGTAAAATGTACTGATTGTACACCTTCCTTTTCAATGGTAATGGTAAGCTTCCAGTCAGAAGCTGGCAATGTCTGCTGTATACGATCCAACCCATTTTTATTCTTCTGTGAATTTCCTTCTCATGATCAGGGTTCTCTGTGATTAATTGACCTAGGTAAACATACTCCTTTACAGACTCTAGAGGCCGACTTGTGATCTTGAACTCTTGTTCCTCTGCCTGGCTATTTATCATTATCTTTGTCTTTTGCATATTAATCTTCAACCCCACCCTTACACTCTCTCTGTTAAGGTCGTCAATCATTTGTTGTAACTCCTCTGCATTGTTGCTGAATAGAATGTCACCGGCAAACCGAAGGTTGCCGAGATATTTGCCATCGATCTTTACTCCTAAGCCTTCCCAGTTTAATAGCTTGATTACTTCTTCTAAACACGCAGTAAATAGCATTGGAAAGATTGTCTCCCTTTCTGACCCCCCTATCCTTATAGGTATTTTCCTGCTTTCCTTATGTAGAATTAAGGCAGCTGTAGAACCTCTGTAGACATTTCCAAGGTATTTATGTAAGCGTTCTGTACTCCTTGATTATGTAATGCCTCTATGACTGCTGGTATCTCTACTAAATCAAATGCCTTTTCGTAATCTATGAAAGCCATATAGAGAGGCTTATTGTACTCGGCGGATTTCTCGATAACCTGATTGATGACATGGCTGTGATCCATTCTAGAGTATCCCTTCCTGAAGCCAGCCTGTTCCCTTGGTTGACTGAAGTCCAGTGTTTCCCTTATTCTATTGGAGATTATCTTGGTAGAGAGAGAGATCAAATGATAAAGGAAAGGTAGGGAGGTTAACCAGGACTGAGCCCGGTTGGCTACCCTACACTGGGGAAAGGGAAAAGGGGACGGAAAGATTAAAAGAAGAAGAGAAAGTCTACTGGGTATATCGTTCGGTCACTCAGTCCGGATCACAGATGCTGACTCAATCCAGTAGCCTTCAAATATCGCAGCAGAGCTTTTGTGGCCTTTTGTAGCTGCGATATGAGGCCATGGTCCCAAGATCTTCTTCAAGGTGAACGGTGTTCTATCTAGCTGATTGAGAGCTGTGCAGAGGTCATGTCTTTCGTTTTGAAAAGATGGGCAGTGGCCCAGTAGATGTTCTATAGTTTCCTCATCTTGGTAAATATTGTATACAATACTGGAAGTAAGCTAATGGTCCTATAATTTTTCAATTCTTTAACGTCTCCCTTTTTGTGGATTAGTATAATGATTAGTATAGGATTCAGTATACATGGTGTTATACGACTATGGCATTGTAAATAATTGGGCTTAAATATGTTTTGCAAGCATGTACAATTTTTCCCCCAATTTATATTTTGTTTTAATGCCATAGAAGAGAAGCACTATAAAAGACTGCTGTGTGGAAACACCGCATACCTTCTGGGAAAGAGAAATAATTGAAGAACTAGAAAAAGTGCCAAACTCTACATTAGTGTTGTCCAGGAAAGTTCCGAAGGCACTGCCCATGTGACTACAGGTTTTGGTTAGCTGAACACTGGAACTGCTGTTTACAATTGAGGTGCTCCAAAACTGTGGATATTCACAATCTACACCTTTTATTGCCCCAAGGTCTTCAGTGTACAGTATGTTACAGGTGCTCCAACACGCATCATTAGGGTAGAAAATAATTTAATTGCAAGAGATATCAGCACAATGTTATCATGAACTTGAAAAGGGAAGTGAAAACTTATTGCAGAAGTAGAATACTCTATAAAAGACTATTTGCAAAATGTGCAGGATGTTCAGCAAAGGAAGCGGACCACAAACATTTGATAATTTTGTAACTGTTATTTATTCATCTTAGAGACAGGAAATGCAAAGGAGAATTTGTAAAAAAGCCAAAGATGTGTCCTGTTAATGCATCCTAGATGGAAAGACTGTCACATATTATAACCTACTGCGCCATAATTGAATGAAGCAAAAATAGTCATGAAACTTTATGTTGTAAAACAGCTAAGCGGGTGCTTGCATAATAAGTAATCTCACAACTGCAAGTAACTGGCCGCAACCGTGAGGTGGCCAAAGATGACACTAGGACACACCTACACGGAAGTAATAACCATTACTGCTTAGATACTTAACTGGAAGCCTATTCATGCTACCTACGACTTTTCTGCGGTGTAGTTCTCTCACAAATGACCCCGTTTTGTAAAATGGCAAACTGTGGAACAATGCCGTACCTGCCAACTTAAAAAATTGTAAAAAATTTCACAGACACAGCACTGAAGAGGGGTTGCAGGTCATAGTATGCTTTTTTCTTTAAGTTTGCCCGCACCTTTCGTGGGATAGATACACACACATTATTAATAACTTACCTTCAGACACAGCATACAGTCTGCAGCAAACTTGGAACAGCAGAGTGACAAGCAACAGTTAGATCACAGCGACTTTTTCCAACGACTTTGCTCTTGCCGGTTTTGCCTGCTCCAGGATAATGTCTGAATATTTTTGCTCAAAACAGGGACTCCTCCGGTGTCCTTTAACCATTGGAAGATTCCCTAGGGTATGGTCAGGGACCAATGAGTAAAACTTTTTCACTAATAGAATTTTTTTTTTTTTTTTTAAACTTGATGAAACATTTGTCATTTCGTAGGATGAGCACTAATTTGTAAATTTCACGAAAAATTTAGGGGCATTGGCAGGTACACAATATCAATACATCCTGTGCCAAGGCACAGCTTTCCTTGACTTTCAATTGTGCAGATGTATGTTCCTGGTAGGCTCGTGGATGTCAACAAAGTCACTGTGGACATTGGAACTGGCTACTATGTGGAAAAGGCAAGTTCTGAATGCTATATATCTGGCTCTGTAAAGTGCTGCTGCAAACTACTCAACATAACAATTTAAGTTGTGTAGAGCAGTTTCAACATCAGTGTCTCTCCCAGACATTATCACCCTTTTTCTGCGAGACTTGCAGCAAAATCAACCTCACTACACACTGGTTCTGCTTGAACCACTACTCCTGTAATCCTTTGCATTCCTTGCCACTTCATCATTATGCCTAGGTGCAGAGGTTAGCCACAGTTAAATAAAAGTTTGGTAGGGTTGTTATGGATCAGTTCTGGGGGTTTATTTGTGTTGTGATGCACAATTGTGCAAAAGATAGTGACTCAATGTATGGACAAGCGAGACCCTTATTGCAGTTTAGTAGTTTATCCAGTGACAGACTCAGTGGTATTTTCTTGACTATGTGCTTACATCCATGACCTTTTGTTCCCAGTTGCTCATCTTTCAAGAAAAAAAAAAAAATATTGTGCTCTACACCATAGTCGCCAATGATTAGTACTCCGAGTACATACTAAGCTACCAACAGTCTGCTGTAATGCTGGCACAATGAAACTTGCAAGATTCTTATGTTGTGTTGACTTGCTGCTGCAGCATTTGTTGTTCAGAAGGTTTAACAGTATGTTTTATTAAAGCTGCAACGTTTACACATACCTACTTTTGGACCAATACCTACAGAAGTAGTGGTAGGTCCACTACAACATAACTTGTAAGAAACAGTGAAGGAGTATATTAACAAGCCTGTCATAATTGAAGACCCTAGCCTAAACAATTTATCAATTGTACATATGTAAAAAAAGTTTCTTTTTTAATTGCCAACAGCTAACCAACGTTTGTTACAGTTTTGATATTTCTTGTATACCTTGTAATCCTGCACATATACTGCATAGTGTATTGAGCAGAACATCACAAAGGCAGTAATTTGGGCTAGTTTGTCCTACATACTGAGAAACTGAGTAATGCTTAAAGGACAGACATGGAGTGCATTGTACTTCTTGACCATCGTTGTTCTTTTAGTGTTTCTCAGCTTCCCAGTAATGAGTAGAACCCTGCTGGTACGACAGTGCTCATTGGCCAAGCTAATATTGCAGTTTGGATTCACTTATCCATTATATAGTTCCTATTCACTGTACATCCATTTTGAAACTTTTGGTCCCTCGTGTTTGCTTTGTTATAAAATTTCGCTGAGTCATCTGATGCAACTGCTTTTTTTCAGGATGTCAGTGCATCGAAGGACTATTTTAAACGACGAGTGAAGTATATCACAGACCAAATGGAGAAGATACAAAAAGTTGCTCAAGAGAAGGTAGCACTTCGAGAAGGTATGTGGAAATACAGCATGTATTGCGACTAGTGTACTGTAGTGTAGCCTTTACCAGTGAAAAACAAGAAGCTCGCCTAATTGTGGATAGGTAAAGTTCAGCATTAAGTGCAAATTAATTGAATGCTGTGTGTGCTCAAGCCTAGCGACAATACATACTGTGGTACCACCACTTTCAAATCTGTGCCCAAAGCGTGAAGCTTTCTTTGCTGCTCTCATTTTTTACAGTAAACTTCATAATGTTATACATTGTTGAAAAACTGCTTCAGTACAACTCTGCAGGTTGTGTGATGCAGTTTAGCTGCGTAAGGTGTTTCAAGTATGAGCTTGTTCATTGCAGAATGCTGGGCAATACAAAAATAAGAAAGACGATTTTGTCACTATCACTCTGTCCTCTGTATTTTACAGCCATTGTTGAAACCATGGACAAGAAGATCCAGGCAACCTTTGCTGCTCAAGCTGCTGCAGCTGCACCCAAAAGTTGAGACATGCTGTCACAAGACATGTTATATTTATGCCGATATACACATTCTTCTACAGATCAAAATAAAAACCTAAGAAAATTTACTCTGAACTTTGTGTACACCGACAGCTATGGTGGTGCTCTCCCACTCGTAAGAATGAGCTTAAAAACTGCAAGGCAGCAATTCTTTCCCCAAGCTACTGAGCCCGAAAACGGTGTCGCAGCTGCAAGCTCCTTTAGACCAAATACAGATGTGCCATTCAATCTCCCGAGAAGGCACCAATCTCCTTGCATACCCAATGTTTAGCGTATCCTTTGATGGAAGTTACAAAGCATTGCATCATAAACTTTTTGCAAGGCTGGATCTTTGTGTGGGGCAAGCGAGGCTGATACTGGGGAGTTTGGGAGCAATGACAACACACCTGCCAATTTCTGCCTGTGCATCGTTGTAGAGCAGTTGAGTGCTGCCGACATCGGTTTGGGTGACTTCATGGATAAAGCTCATGTTGCGGTCATTGTGATGTGCAAGGCTTTGTCTAATTAATCTGATGAAAGCGAGACTGTGGAACCGATACCACCACCTGTAAGCATATCACGTTGCTGAAACAGCTCATCTGCACGAAAGCTTTCGGTGATGATCACTTGTCTGCTTGGAATGATATGGAAATTGTGATTGTTGGTTTTTTAAGAAGCAAAGCAAGTTTACAGTTACTTTGTAAAACATGAAATGTTTTTGTCATTTTGTTGGCTTTACTGAATGCATCCTGCATGACCGTGATGTTCGTTAAAAGTGGCTTGACCTATTAGGAATCATGCCACAAATACTTTTGCTTGATGCACTATGCTAAACAAAAGTTTGTTGCACTGTAGGAACAAAAGTAACCAAAAGGAGAGTTGTCAAATATATGAAAGCAAAGTACAGGCAGCCTCAAGCAGCACCTTCATTTCAGAAGAAAAAAGAAGCTCAAACAAACACATTTGCTATTGTAAACATTAGAAGTATATAAGTGAATCTGTGCCAAGGAAAGGGAAACATTGTCGATGGCAGTACTGGAGAGGACTAGGAAACCTGGAGACATAGAATGATCTAGGGCTAACAATGGGCACCTATCACTGGAGGGACAGATCTTCATCCTGCAGAAGACTTAAATAGACTTATGATAAAGAAGAGAGAGTTGATCTGCAAGACCTCCAAATGTTTGTCCTGCTACAAATGCGACATCATTAGATAGAACCCTCACAAGGATATAGATGGGCAGCAGTGAAGAGTCCATGCTGTAAGAGTGCAAATAACAGGAAGGAAAAAAAAAAGAAAAAGAACACAAGTATCGTCCATTTGCATTGCTACATCATAAACATTACCCAGCTCGACAAGTTTTCTATTCTTGGGCAGTGAAAAGACCTGCAGAAAAAAGTTGCTATCACAAGTACTACTCTTAGTGCATTGCAAAATTAACGGTACACTGCACCCACAATACAGTTCAGGCTTCTTCAAGATAATATAAAAGTTTAATCACTTCGGGATATGTGATCTTGTAAAGAAAATTAACGCTGTTCATGGGGTGTGATGACTGCTTTAGATGTTCTCGGGAGATATTCCAAGGCTGTTGAGATGGGCTTTGAGTGCATCGGCATACTCGAACATGCTCTTGGCCATTGCTTTGTCTATCATGTACTGCGGGAGCCAGCCCTACAAAGAAAAATGTGTCATAATACGCGGAAAGGAAATGAGTACTGACATAGTCACAACTAGGCAATCTGCATGTCTAACGGGTGAGCATGAAACTTTATGGAGCAGAAGAATTTGCGAAGATTAATTTTTGCATAGGTTGGGTTTATGTAAAAAGTTCAGCACAGAGTTGACCATAAGCTAAATGTTGCATACGTAAAAAAGCTGAGTATATGTGGCTTTTCCATCTAAACACAAATGGCTCCTTTGTGCTCCAATTTCGCACAGACGTGAAATACACAATGCATGCAGTTTAGCCCTTCAGTCAAGGGTTTTCGTCTCGGATATTATAGAACAACACAAGAGTTTATTTTTGGTTGTGCAGAAATGAAAAAGTGGCATGGGTAATGGCAAATGCTCTCCTGGTGTGCTCCTAGCATTCCTATCTGACAAAACAAACATGGCAGGACAGAAACGCAGAAATGTAAGAACATCAAATGCTAGTGACCAATGGAAGTAGAATACTGATTTAGTTCCTCAATTATTTTATAATATTCACTGAACATCAGAAATTTTCAAGAAATTGACATAGCGTGTTTACATCTCCTTAGCTCCAATAGATTACAATTACGTAAATAGCATCTGATATAGCATAAAGTCGCATGTATCTTGTGAATTTAAGTTAAAACATTTGCATAGATTTAAGGAATGGATGTAAACTCCTGACTGGCCACACTCATTTTGTGTAATTTAAGACCATCAACCAGCGTATAGACTTATATAGCATATAGTATTACATATAGTATAGTATTATTATTAGTATGATATAGTATAGTATTACAGCGTATAGACTTAAAGTGGTATTTGCTTTCGCTACTCTGTATTGGAGTTGTAGCAACTTCACATCTTAAAATATAAAGGCTACAATTTTAATCCAATTTTTTTACATATTTGATGACATTAACCAAAATTCCGCTCCCACCAGTTACCAGAACTTTCATATTTAAATGCAGCATACTCGGTACTTTCACAGCAGCAGTAATTCTTCAGGCCTTAATTCCCGAGGGACATGACCCACAGGCAAGTTGTGCATCATATTCCTCAGGTGCATTGCAACATGCCACTGATGAATTGTGTACCTTTGAATCCTTCCTGTGTTCCTAAGAGATGGCACCACTGTGCTTGCAAAGGGAAGCAGCAGAGGTTTTACGTGCATCGATATTACATGCTGCAGGACAGAAATACATAATCATAGTCACGCAAGGGGTTGAACTGCTGTGACCCACCAGGGACTAATGCCAGAGTGAAAATATTAATTTAACTAAAATTCAGTGGTTGCCTGTAAGCAGTAAATGCATATTGTAATGTAGTCACCTTGAGATTGACGTTGAGCAGCCACTGGAATTTGCTTCGATTCACTTCCGTATCTGATGGAGCCAGCATGTACAACAGAGGTCCCTGTTCACCTCTGCAAGCAGTAGAAGAATGCTTGTGCTTATGCTACAAAAACCGCTCAAACCAACAGAATGGTTCCAGACATGTTTTTACACTTATAAAAGATCTGCAGGCTTCAGCAATTCTTCTAGCTCTCAACTATTTTACTGCAGCTCCGACCACCCACAAAGCCCCCAATGTTATGCTAAACTCCTGTAACCCTGTGAAAACTCCCCTAACTGTGATAATGACACGATGTCTGCTCCTGAATAATGGATAGACAATTGAAGAAAATGCTGTCTCGAGCTATTACCTGCTGTCAAATGTTGCATATGGTGCCCATACCATTTATTAGCTAAGCAATACATTAATCACTGCACAATAATGCACTCCACAGCATGACAGAATAGATAGATGGCAAGAGCAAGTGTCGTTTAGAACTCTCAACTACCGTCACTTTAATATCAAAAACACAATGCAGTCACAACCACTCACACATGGGGCCATAGCTTTCTACAGAAGCAGTTGCAGGTGCCAAAGTCTGCACATCGAAGTAGGTTTTAGCCATTATGCTTAGGGGTTCTGTCACCAATGAGCCTTCATTTCCTTACAATGCTGCTTCACTGTTCATGAGCAGAGGTAGATAGAATCCTTCTGTCCAAACTTGTGCAGGTGGCTACATTGCATGAGTGCACTCTGTTATGCGCTGCAAGGACAAGGTAAGATGTTGGATTTTGCTGCCACTATTTTTCATGCAATGCAGATACCTCAGCAGTTCAAACCATTCAAGTAAATTTGGTTGTTTCAAAACTGACAAACAGTGGGCACTCAGAGGGAAAAAACTTCACTAAGCCTGTAACAGTTAAGCTGTGTGAAATAGATCATCGCAGCTATGAGTTCTCACGAAAAACCACTATGCTCAATGGCAGTCATGAGAGCAATTGTAGAGCTTATAAGCAACTACACATGTGGAACAGTTTACATGCAACAAACAGCATCCATGCTTGAAGCAGCCAAAGGCTGCAACCCAAAAGTGCTTTATTGGCAATAAAAAAAGAAGAAACGAGCTGAATGCCACACTATCTACACAATGTACACATAGTACATTAATGTCTCAATAAATGTGGGCACTTTCAATGCTTCCATTAGTTAAAAAAATGTGGGCAACTAAAGCCCTGTCGAAGTTTCTGCAGGACGCCAAGCTAGACGAGTGGCTCTAGCAGGGCAACTGTCTCATATACATAAGCACTCGCCACTTCTCTTTTCACCACCCATCCTAGTACTTTCACTCCCCTTCCCTCTTCCCCAGTGCAGAGTAGCAGACTAGAATGCACTAGCTCAGGTCGATCTTTCTGTCTTTCCTGTCAATAAATTCTATCTCAGTTATTCAGTTAAAAAAAATAACACCTTAGAAATAACACTAGCTAATCCGTTAACCGTTTTGGACGAGCCCTGCGTTTTAGATGCTCATCCCCAGCTTAATTGATGTTTCAGTTGACAGATGGCAGTACGTGCTTCGTAATTTTGTTGTTCTAGATCTGGAGCATGTTTTTCCAGTGGTAAATGGTATTTTCAAGATGGTGGTGTCTGACGGAGGCAATGCTTGTATCGCTAGCCCATCTTCTGGAAAAAGAGGCATTTTTTCATCGTCTTCTTCCAATCTTCCGAAGATGGTTCAGACACCAAGGTGTACATCGTTTCAGGAAGCAAAGACAAACTTGATTAGAACTGAGGTTAGCAAATCCTCAGACAAAGAAGATAGAGAGGAAAACTCAGAGGATAACATTGCAAGTGCATGTCTATGGACTAAAATTGACACGAACAACTTGGCGTCGAAGCCTCCACCGCTTCCTTTCTTTCTGTGCCCTGGAAGCAGTTTGCTGTAAGGCGGCCAGCTGAACTGTTTTAATATATTTAGTGTTTTCTACAGGATGAGTTGGTTTTAATGATAGTCGACGAAACCACTCAGAAAGTGACTGTGCATAATACCTTGCTTTGAGCTGTACCAAACGCTGCCAAAGCTTTCAGTCAAATAACACACTGTTAGCATGCACAGGTAATGTGACACACACAATAAATTTCTGTATATATTCCATAATTTTCGCTGATTACTAGCAGGTAGTTGGTGCCTTTCTATTATAGTATACAATAAACTTCAGCAACCTACTTTTATTTATTTATGAGGCAAGTAATACTTTCTGCCTCAAAAAGCTGCATTACATAACAAAGACATTCACAATCAGCAATAAGCGAAAGTATTGTGGGTAAGAAATTTCCTGAAAAAATAAAACAGCTAAAGAGTTGATGTATTTTTGCATGAGGTGTTCGCCAAAGCCCTGCTGCCTGAATGGTGTCATGGTGGTCATCCTTGCCTTGAACACTAGCTTTGCTAGGCGCTGAACGCAGTTTAGGTAAAAGAAAGTTACTTAGCCTTGTATACAGAGGGTTTTATTTTTGATACACTATTAAGTTCATAGGAGACGTCTGTGCTGTCTACAGAGACAAATGGAAATGCCTGTTGGCTGCACATTTCATTGCAGCAAAGCATAAATACCCGAAGAAAAGATTTCATTTAATTTTTCAAGGTTGTTGCACATTCAAAGTACAGGGTGCACTGTGCTTGAGCAGTGCAGAAAAGTTCCATTCATACTGATGCCATTCACATTAACAAGGCTAATGGAGTACATGAACACACGTCTGCTTGGCTCATTTTTGCCCAGTAGATTGTCTGGAAAGTGAGTTCCCATATTAAGGAGGCATAAGTTCACTGGAATAAGTTTGGTACCATAAGGCTTGTCCATTATTTGAAATTCCTATGATACTGAGGGTCAGAATAAGAAGGCATAGCTATAGTACCATCCCTATCACTAATAAAGTAGGAGGAGAGTGGTGCTGTTACCAGTGCCACAGAGGTAGAGGAAATGACATCAACTCTGACACCTTGAACTTTAATGCCATTTGTGCAGTGTCACATAGACATAATCAATGAGATTAAAACTTAAGACCACTCATATCCTAGTGAATTTTGCTTTTGAATGCATGCTTTTGCTCCCAAACTTGCAGATATGGCTAGACATGAAAACACATTTGCAAAGTAACTAAATGAGTACATAAAATATGCTTATTAATGATTCTAGTGGTGGCATTGCTTAAAATTTTGCCTGTTAAAGAAATTATAACCTTATGGATGAAAACAAGCTGACTGCAGTCACTGCAGCTATCATCATCGCAGTATTTAATGTTATTAAATATGTGCATGTAGCATAAACTTCAGATAAAATGACAATAAGAAACTTAAGCTGCTAGACAAGAGCATTAAGCTTGCCAATGTGGCTTGGGTATCAGCTAGAGGCAGATCTAGCTTTACAACGACATGTTGGCAACTGCGCTTCCCAAACATTTGCTTTTAACCTCTGGGTCAGTTAAACATGTCTCAAGGTTAAATGTAGGGGCATTAAAAAGGACCCAGCCTAAATATATGACGAGCAGTGCTACTACACCAGAGGCAAGAAAAGACACTGACCTCACGACAGTTTTCTTGGGTGGCTGCTTGGCGTGCTCGGCACTGATGGCACACAGTAAGTAGGACTCTCCACGCTTCTGCCACATCCTCAGGTTCACAAAATCTCTAGGAAGCGACAGAGGAAGGAACAGAATGCAATCTCACAAGTGCAAAGTTGTACATAATGGCATGCTGCTGCATAAATGACAAAGCTAACTATGCAGTTGGTCAACTCAAACAAGTATTTTGGCTCATTCAAGTTTGCTTATTTCCATGGCAGAAGAATGTGGCCAGAAGTGGCCGATTACAGGATATTCACAAGGCACAAGTAGTCAAGATGTGTCTATCTGTTTGGTCAGAACACACCAAGTGTTGACTGGCATATTACAAAATACAAAACACTGCACCACCAACCCAGTTTCTCAGTTGAAAATGGGATGTAGGCATGTATATGATTTCCTAAACATGTTTCAGTGGAACATGATCCGCCATTTATATCTTGGCCAATACAATACAGTGATTCCATTTGCTTGATTCTGTCCCTTTGTTATCACCAACCACTTACAACCAGACGACTTGGGTGATAATGCAGGCAGAACACCATTTAGACCACTTATGCAGCACAAAAAGAAAGAAAATGAGAACTGTTACATTATCCTGGCCCTGATCATGTAAAATACTGTAATCTTTTTAGTCATACTTGTAAAACTTCAGAGGTTAAAAAGAAAAAGAATCTGGGGGTCTCTCGTTGTGTGGGAATCGGTTTAAGCGAAGCTTTCATTAGTGTTTGTGAAGAATGGTGTTCCTGCTCAGCGGTCATTTGCATAGAGACCACATGAACCAGTTGGACACATTTTCACTGGGAATAGCATGTTTACGTTTTGTCAATAATGCAGGCACAAGAAAAAATGTGGGGACTGCGCCTAGGTACTACGAATGCAGACACACTTTCATCCGTTTGTTGCTAGCTGAGCTGCACTACGCGACTGTTGATAAATACTCCAGAATGACAACAATATGATGACAATGCTATAACGATTACAATGGCATGACAACTGTATGACACCGCCGCCATAAAGACAATGGGAATCACTACGACGAAATGACAATGAAATGATGATGATGGCATGACAATGATGCAATGGTGGCAATGGCATTACGACAGAACGAAGCCAATGGCATAATGATGCTGAAGTGACAACATTGTGCAGTTGATAGAATGATGCCAATGGTATGACGATGATGGCATGACGGTGGAAGGACCACAATGGCATGTTGATGTTGAAGCTCTTGCCCATGCTTGGGTGCATCAACTGCCGCCGCAGGTTGCCTCAATTTGCGCTTCAATCTATGAACGATTTTAAAGACATGCCTTATTAATTCGGACACTTTCACGGCTTTGCCGTGTGCCCCACAGAGCCAATGTATAAGGATGTCGGAAATTTCAGACAATGAAACCCATTGCTGCCCAATTTTATGGACTATTTACAGAGTGACCACAGGTCCGTAACAGCAACAACCAAAGCAGCCACCACCGCCATTTTCATTATCTCGCAGCATTGAGCCAGTGTTCTTACATGCTGAAACCCTTTGTTGTTTGACTTTCCAGACTTTTTGCCATGACTGCAGCTCCAAAATGGCAATAATCGCAGCATCGAACTAGCGCTCTTGCACGACAATCCGCTAGTAGCAGTTACCACCACGGCAACGCTAGGCCTAGCCGCTTCAACGTTCACTGCCAAGCTTCCTACTATTCGGTTCAGTGTTTTCCATTGAAAGAATTCGCCACTGTAAGCAATGACACCGACTCCATCTTTGTCATTCTCACCGACGGCTTCAAATCGCAGAAAGTGAAGAGGATAGTACCGGCATTGCATATTCCAAAAAATCAGCCTTGCCGCAGCCAAGCATAAGCAATGCATTGCAGAGAAGCATACCAAGAATGTAGAGGAGCCACTGTTATGGGACAACATGTGTGTTCAATTATACATGCCTGCATCCATCTCCTGTCACAATACGAGCATCGATGCGCATAATTAAGAGTACCAGCAGGCCTTCATAGCTGTCTTGGATGTGCCTGTGGCAATTTGAGCCCTGAATGGCATGCATTCATATTTTTGGACAGCCCGATTTTTCAAATATTTTTGCGGCCCCTAGTTTATACGAAAAATTGGATGTTGACTGTATATCCAGTGTTTCATTGCACTATGTCCAGTAATGGCCAATCGTGCAAGACTGTAGCTGTGAGACAGCAAGAATGACAATGGTACGACGACGACTGCGTGATGACAACATTACTTTCAGTATGACCCACTTATTCAACTAGACAGCAACCAGCAGCACCAGCTGTAGCAGTGGGAAAGTCAAAAGAAGATGCAAAAAAAATTTGCTTTCTTTGCCTCTTTACTGACTGCGTATATAACACAAGTTATGCAGTGTGCCCATCATTTTCATAATCTGTCTAATACCTGCTGTTCAACGCTTCAACCTGGCACTAACTCCGAAATAATCGCTTGAAGTGATAACTTCACCTTTGCTTGACATTTACTAGACAAAAAAAAAAAATGCGCCAACAGCATATTTCTTTAGCAACATTCTACTACACTGCTTCGAAATACATGCTAGAAATGCAACAATGACAGGAATGTGCTTACCCAAATATTCCACTTTTACTGCAGCTTTATAGGGCCCCTCACCACGCCCCATAGCAAATTTTGGTTATACACGGGAAGTTGTTACGTGTCTTCCAGGGAGCGTTCTGCCGCAAAAAATTTTCCTGTCTGCTCAATAATAGCACAGATAGAAGTGTTTTAGCTTCGTGAATTCGATTTCAAGAGGCGAGCTTCACCATAAACATAGACACTCTCTCTACTTGCCCGTCTAGCCTCCACAAGCGAAATTCCTTCCCTGCGTTCTCCCATACCAGAGCTCGAGGATCGCGTGACGCATACGTCACGGGCCGTGCCTTCATGTTTTTTCTCCTCGCTTTCTTGCGACGTGGCGCACTTTCGTTGACGCTGTTGCGTGCGAGCTGTTGCGATTGTCTCGTTTCGTGCAGCACACGATTTTGTGTGTTATGCACGAGGACAACTGACTATCGGTATAAGTCTGTGCTACATGAATACTGAGGCAGACGCAAGTGGATCACAGAGCATGATCACACCCTGGAACATGGTAGAAAATGACATAGTTTCGGTGTCTGCGCACGTGACTGCACGACATGGGAACAAGCAGATGAACCGGAATTACATCTCTCTTGCTACGGTGCGAAGTAGACCAAAAATATGCAGATATCCGGTTTGTAAGTTTTATTATGCCTCTAAGCTTTAATTCGCCTATTTTAGCAACATATTACGCAAATAACAGATGTTGGCTTGAATAATTCTCGAAGTCACGTGCCACGATGAGCAACATCACAGCGCGAACCCGTATACGTAGGCGCACTAGCACGTACGTCATCCTCTGGCTTGGAGCGCTGCAGCCGCGAGGAGAAGGGAAAGCAGCGTTTGGTTTGAAAAGGCAGATTTTTCCACGGTGCGTAGCGATGTAATACATTGCAGACACAATTGTTATCGCATATTGTATGCTCTGCGCTTGTCAGCTCAATATGGCCAGACCTGGTGAGGGGCCCTGTAAAGGGTGTTAGGATCGGCCTGCAACTATTTCAGCCCGCTGCACGTGTTTCGATCCAACCAGGGTGGTGGCACACTTCAGAGAACTGCGGATAACCGGCAGCCACGCGGCGAGGGGTCAGCTCAGTGGAGTTCTCGAGGGGAGGTAATTGGCGGAACCTCCCCATGCGCTTTTCGAGACACCAGACAATGTGCAGCGGCGGAGCCCGCTGTGCACGGTCCGCTCTGGAATTTAGAGGCGCCGGCTGTGGTCGGGCGTGACCACCTGACTACGGGGATGCGGGACAATGGATACCACGACAACTGCGCTGCAAAGGTCATCTGCCCTCGGAGAGAGCACTGAAACCTGTGCGGCATGTGTGTGTGTAAAACCCCTATCCCCTTCTCTCAAAGGCAATCACGAGGACTTTCTACGATGACGTTGAACGATGACGTCGAACGGAGTGGTTAAGCGGCTGTTGTCGGTTGCTAGTGTGTGCTCGTCGTCGTGCTCTGTGCTCGAAATGTACTCGTGAGCTGCGTGCTCGTAAGCTATGTGCTGTATGTTCGTCTTGCGAGCTCCATTTGGGAGTCATGCATAGACTGTGTAAATGTATCTCATGTTCAAATGTAAAATCTGCAAATAAATCCTGCTCGCCTAGTCCTGTCGCCCCAAGTTCCTCCGATCGTCCTACAAGCCCGTCTTCAAATCTTACGAGGGTAACTCCGGCTTTTTTTTACCATGTTAAGATATTGTCATTTTCAAATGGCATTGACAGTCCTGTCACCAGTAGGGTGGTTCAATTTGCTTAGAAACACATCAGTAATTTTAAATAACCAATAAACGAAGTACTGAAACTGAAATGGGTAGCTGCTTCGAGTGACGTCACAATGAGTCGATGACGTCAGATCCTGCACTACCGTAATGTAAAAATGCAGGATGCGTGCTAAAGACACAGTATACATGGTGCTACTACCATAAATTTGAAGCTGATGATGACTGCTGACAACACAGGGAGTTTTTTCAACTCTTTCGAACTAGACAGCGGCGACTTCAGCAATAGTATGAGCGCTGAAGGATCGTCGTTTGCTTTTGGCCAGCCGCTGCCATGTGAGGCAGCTGACGTGCCCAAGCTCAAGACATTGTGCTGCAGCAAGAAGTACCAGTTATAAAGTCTGTCAAAACAATGACTGTCAGCCATCATATCATAGAAAAAGGAGCCAGCTGTGTTGTTTGTGGGCGAAGTGGCGGTGTAGTCTCAGATGTCACAAACACAGGGTAGCCAGTAAATAGTCTTACACTCGTGGGCATGAGTCGGGAACATACAAGCAGTCTTTCAAGTTCAGTTTCAGGAAAATAAATGACTTGCAGCTATATGCTTTGGCACAGATAATCAGAGTTAAAAAGCGAATGTCTATTCAAAATTTTATTAAGGTAAGTCGACATCGAAAAATAACCAGAGCTGCCCTTTAACCACCACAAACACATGGGCAGCAACACTCCATAAATAGTGAGAAAGAAAAGCCCCAGATTGTACTGACTGCTACCAAACTAGTATGTCTGATTACTGTTACTGAAGTAAAGTTATCCATGCAGTGCAGAAAATCTTTCAAAGCAGCATTAGATGAAAAGGTGGGTGCTGCTTGCGTTTGTCACTCATCCTGCAACAGACGTTATACTCTGTCCTAACAGCAAGATGCGTTTTACATTACAATGAAGCAACATGCCGTATTTATCCAATTGTATCATGTCCCCAAATCTAATATGCATTCAATTTTAGCAGGTTTAAAGTAAGCAAGTAAATTGGAACTGAATGAAACATGCCCTCGATTTGCTTTCAATGATAGATTCTTTCATGATTCTTTCATGAATGATGAAATAGATTTTCTTTCAATGAGCTTTCATAATAAAAGTGGCGTACTGTCGTCGCCATTTACACTTCATTGGCCATAGGTACCAAGCATGCAGGGGCGGCATTCTCGAGCGACCACTTTTAAAGATACTACTATCACTTTTGCGAGATTCTATGTAACTCTACATCGGACTTGTCGAAGTATGTGGCTGACAGCGTTCCTGGTACTGTGTGCAGATAGTGAGCTTGGCAGAGTGCCAGAAACGCTTGCACCTGTATGCACCAACACATCTGGTGCAGAGTTGCACAGAATATTGCAAACCTGATAGCATCTCCGAAAGTGATTGGCTGAAAACACTGTTACAAATTGTGGTCGAGTACAAAGTGAACCTAGTACTACTACTACTACTACTATTTTCAAGAAAACATGCTCTGTCGTTTTGGGATGTTGACGGTGCTGTGTCTGATGGCTCTGACAGTAGGCTGTTGCAAACCCTGCAAATGTGGTTTTGCTTTCGTATCCAATTGTAAGTAGCAGGCAATTTTTGGACCAATTTTCTTAAAAAAAGGTGCACGTAAGATTTGGGTAAATATGGTACTAGGAATATTATTACAGGAACCAGACAGCATAGCAGCATCAGCATAGGATTTGGCAGTGGCGGCAGCAACAGGACTGCACGGTTTACGCTGCGTTTCCTCTTCTATGCCTCGCAGATTGCCTATCATTCGCCAGCCCCATCAATACATCGACAAACTTTGATCATCCCGTGACTAACCACAAGCCTGCCTGTACGTCACGGCCTACATTAACACCGTACCACAACGCCAGCTCCAGATAAATCCAATGCAAGCACAGGGACTGCATGGCTTACGCTGTGTTTCCTCTTTTATGCCTCGTAGATTGCCTATCGTCTGTCGGCCCCATCAATGTATTGGCAATCCGTGATCATGCTGTGACTAACCACAATCCTGCCTGTACGTCACGGCCCACGTCAACACTGTACCATAGCGTCAGCTCCAGATACAGCCGACGTAAGCACCAGGAAACTTCATTTAGCAGCGGCAGCAGCAGCAGGACTGCACAGCTTGCGCTGTGTTTCCTCTTCTATGCCTCGCAGGTTAGACTGTCTGACTGAATTATTCATGTTGCTTGTCATACTACTGTTGCTGCTGCCAAAGTGGGTTTTCTTCCGTCTTTTTCTTTTAGCTACAATGTCCCTTGAAGAGTAAGAAATGCTGAAAGATCTGAAACAGGAAATTTGTGATATGCGTGCATCTTTGGAGAGAGAATTGAGGAAGGAAAATCGAGAGATTTAAAATAGCCTGGATCATACGAACAAATGTTTTGAAGAAATGTGTACCACCATGAAGGATATTCAGAAAGAAAATGCTGAAATCAAGGCTGAGGACGCTTCCCTTGCTTCTGAGTGTGCACTACTGAAGAAGCATGCATTGGAAGTTGAGCTCAAAATCTAACAGCTAGACCAATACTACAGAAATAAGAATATGGAAATCAAAGGTATTTCATTTTCACAAGGTGAAAACCTATCTACCATTTTGAAAAAGTCGGAGAAGTTGTAATTGAGCCCATTAGTGAAAATGATGTCGAGATCTGTCACAGAGTTCTGACGAGGGACTCCAGGCAAACATCGTGGTACAGCTCCGCAGCCAGTCAAAACACAACGCAGTCCTCAACAAAGCTTGAAAGAAGAGACTGTCGGCCACTGATATTGGCTACACACAGTCTTGGGCTGTGTACACTCTAAAAACAGTTGCACCCTTTGGGGTGTATATTTGCCACACAACAATAATCGTCATTTGTCTTGCTTGCATTTCCCTTCTTGAAAACGCTGCGCTCATTACTTTGCTGTCGAGAATGCTCTGTCATGCTGATAATGCGCATTCCACTCATGACTTGAAAGTACTGGGCTTGCATCGTTAAAGAAAGGAAATGCGGGCAAGACAGATGACGATTATTGTTGTGTGGCAAATATACACCCCAAAGGGTGCAATTGTTTTTAAGAGTGTACGTCAATGAACACTTGTGTCATGAATTGAAAAAACTTTTGGGCAGATGATTGCACGAAAAAAGGAGAATAATTGGCATTTCGCTTGGGCGCGGGACGGCAAGATTTTTCCTAGAAAGACAGTCATCACGGTCGTTGCAAATAAGGCACATCTCTGACCTAGATAAAATTGAATAACCAAGGTTTCATGGCTTCTAATGATGATGTCATGTCTGGAAGAGTTATGCACGCATATCTTGCACCGCATGAAGTTGGCAGCCTCTATGACAAAAATAAGAACTGCCTATCTTTTATTCACCTTCACGCGCAGTCTGCTAAAATAAAGAAAAAATTATTGCACTCATTGCTACGCTTGGCTTTGCTCCTGATATACTGATAGTGACAGAAACGCGATACCAATGCGAATCAGAAGTTTTTAAGTTGACCAGCTACACAAGGTTTCTTGTGAATCGGTCATGTAAAGAGGAGGAGGTATTATGTTAATGGCAAAAAGCACACTCTGTTGCAACATTGTTGCGTCTTTTTCCCTTGTTACGCCGGATTATGAAGTGATACTGTTCAGTGCAATGATAATGTTTTCTGCGTCTCATTTTGACAACCAGGAGCGAGCATGCACGGCTTTCTGTTTTTTCTAACAAAGTACTTGAGCTGGGTGAATGATAATGACTACAAGTTAATTTTGGCAGGAGACTTGAACATTGAAATTTTGGAGGTTCCTGCTTCTCGAGAGGAACTTAGCAGGACAATCGAATCAAATGGTTTTGAAAATGTTATAAATAGTCCGACTCGTATTTCAACCGATACATCAATATTAATTGACGTCTTCATAACCAACATCCACCATTCTAACATTTTATCTGCTGTTGTGAGTGCTCATATAAGTGATCATCCTTAAATATTTCTTTTCATGACCCAGTGTTCACTTACAACACGCAAACACCACTCCCCACAAATGGTTCGGATATCAATATTGCACGCAGCCTGAAGAAGTTTCGTGATGCAATATCGCTAATCGATTGGTCAAAGCTGATGCGTACCAGAGACCCAGAAAGTTCTCATGAACATTTTTGTTTTTGTGCTAGGTTTAAGGATAACTATGATAAATGCTTTAAATGCAAAGTAATTAAATTGGTACATAAAGGCAAAAAGCCATGGATAAATAAAAATTGTATCAGTGAAATTCGTGCCAAATACTGCCTACACAAAAATTTTATTGACAACAGAACTGAAAAAGCATAGCATGATTTTAAGGTATAAAGGAACAAAGCAAGTAGTCTTTTGCACAGAGAGCAGGGTGTCTACCAAGTTGACATTGCCAAATTCCCTGAGTTTCCAGGTTTTCCCTAAGCGCCTTTGCAAAATTCCCTGAGTGACCCAGAAATTTGTTTTATGTAAAGATGGGCTGACACCATGTCGCCCAATGCTGTCACTCTAGCAAGCATGTTAAAAAAACCAACTTAATCCAGTTTGAATAGTAAGGAGCAATGTTTATTTTGCTCCAAAAGAAAGCAGAGGCAGGTGTTAGTAAAATGCACAGTGAATAAAATATCTTCGAAAAAAAAGAATGGTAAAACCCATTGCAAATTGAGTCGAGCATTCTCAAGTATGAATAAAAGGAGATGCATACAGAAGCAAATATGTTCAAATATGAGCTATTTCTATCAACTTATAGCAAGCTCACTGGTATGAGGCCCGAACTTTGTAACAAGTGAGATTCTCTCTCAGCAGCTGGAAAGTGAACCTCAACTGTCCTGACAACTGTCCTGAAAATGTCTGAAAAATTAGGCAGTTTGAAAAAAAGAATGCATGTCCTTTATTGCCTTTATGTGTTTAAATCGCCACAGGCACATCCGAAAAAGCTCTGAAGGCCTGCCAGTACACTTATTAGGCATATCGGTGCTCCTACGGTGACAGGTGCATGCGTGTATAATTAAGGAATACATAATGTGTTCAAGAGAATAGACTGGTAGGCTAGTTGGTACTACATAACTAGCGCTGCGTCTTCGTTTCCTTCTCTTGTCCTCGTGTTTTTTTTTTTAATCTTTTTTTTTTCGCTTTGTCTCAACATAATGTGCCCCGTAAGAATTGCCCCTTCCCACACTTGTTAATTCTTCACCGCAATACATTTGCGATTGCTTCACCGCATGGCACGATTGTACTAAGGCAAAACTAACTTTCGTAAACGGCTTTATGCAACGCATTGTGCTTCAGAGCATCGAAGCCATGGAATCGCGATGACCACAAAGGCGGAGTCGGTGCCATTGCTGACAGCGGCAATTCTTTCAATGAAAAACACGGCACCGAACGGCAAGAAGCTTAATAGCGAACGTCGAAGCAGCTAGGCCTAGCGTTGCGGCGGAGGTGCCATCGAATCTGTATGCGAGAGCGGCGGTTCGAGGCCACGATGCAATCGAAATGGCAGCGGTGGTGGCTTTGATTAAATTCCGCTTCGTACCTTCGGTCGCGGCAAAATGTCCGGAAAGTTGGACGGCGAAGGGTTCTTGCGTCCAAAATTTCAGATACGTTTTCAGAGACGTTCTATGAGGTACGTGGTGGTGCCGCGAAGCCGTCCAAATCATCGGGCATCCGGAAAGTCGGCCGTTGACTGTACACTGGCAACTCCTCCAGCCAATGACACGGCGTCAAAGACAATTCGTTGCAATTCCTCTCTCTTACTCAAGCCAGCATTACAGAGACTTTCGTTCCCTTTCAATAAAATTAGAGCTAATTTTCCCTGATAGAAGCACAAATTCCCCGAGTTTTCCCTGAGTATTTCCAGACTACTCAAAATCCCTGAGAATTCCCGGTTTTCCCGGTTGGTAGACACTCAGAGAGAAGAGAAAGTATTTATGTAATTTTTTAAATAACGACGTTATAAAAAGATCCCATGTTGCCTGGAGGCATATTAATGGCTTTCTCGGGTGAGGAGATGGGAACCTGACTATAAGAGAAATCACATTAGGTGATAAGTTTTATCTAATGAAGCGCTTGCAAAATACTTTCAATAAGTATTTTACTACCTAAGTAAACAGTACTCATGATTCTAATTCTTTCAGTTACCTTGGCGGCAGGACTAATCAATCTGCGTTTTTAGCGCCGACTACAGAAAATGAAGTATTCACTACTTTTATGTCTATCAAGAACAGCCGATGTTGTGATTTGAGATCACACCAATTAAGCATGTCCTGGGCTTACTTCTGCCTACATTAGTGCACATATTTAACTTAATATATTTTCTGCAGCTGTACATTCCCGAAAAGACTTCAGATTGCGAAGGTAATAGTTTTGCACAAAGATGGTGATAAAAACGAATTAGCAAACTACCGGCCAATATTGGTGTGGTGCATTCTTTCTAAAAGTATAGGAAAATTAGTGCATGCCCGCGTGACATCATTCCTAATCAAACACAATCTGATCACTAGTACACAGCATGGCTTTGTGAAAGGGCAGTTAACAGAAACTGCCTTACTCAAAATGAAATTATATTGCAGTCGTTTGAACAGCAGTTATGTACTCTGAGCATCTTTGTTGATTAGGCGAAGGCGTTCGATTGTATCAACTGTAATGCATTACTCAACAAACTGGAACATTATGGTTATCGTGGCGCCTTTCTTGAACTCATACGATCATATCTTCAACATCAAACGCAACATGTGGTCATAGACAGATACGTCAAATTTAAGGCCAGTTCATACAGGGATGCCGCAAGGAAGTATCCTGGGGCCTCTGCTTTTTTGTGTTTATATTAATGACTTAGTTACTATTGATAATAATGCAAAATTTATTACGTATGCGGACGACACAACTATTCTGGTTACTGCACCGAGTTCCACTGACTCCAACGGTTTCGCAAATTAGGCACTAATAGAACTGTCCTCTTGGTCTCGCAAATTCACTTGCTATATATAGAGCCCTTAACTTTATGAGGTGGAAAATTTGAAATTCTGCAAACCAACACAGAGAAATCTGCAAAATTCTGCGGCAACATTGAACAGACATAAGGTACATGTAAGAGTTTATTAAGAACTTCCAGACTCCAAATATGCTTGCATATTTAAAACTGAAGGAAGCTGTTGTGGCTGAGCATCAGATGATGCTTTGTACTCTCTTCACTAAGAGAATGGAGCTTGTGGGACACAATGTCACTATAGCAACTGAATGATCCTTCTGTGTCAACAGAGTTGATTGGAATTGACAGGTATTTAAGGGCAATGGAAGAAAGCGTTGGAGTGAGCTGTTCCAATCCCTGCCCAGAAAGCCAGAACATCAAAATCTACACCTGGATTTTCTTATTTAGAAAGAAACGGCACTAAGTCCCTGTCACTAGACTTGAGTTCTTGGGCAGACTTGAGGTAGACTTGCCATTCAGCAGCTAGCGCTGGTGACTCTTTCCCAAGTCCAGGAACACCTGCAAACTCTGACCTCTTCTCTGAGAGACTCCCGACTTGCAGAGGATCCAAGCAAGTCACACTCTTGAAGAACTTCCAAGTGTCAGATTTCTCCAAACATACTAGCGCTTTGCTAGCTGCTTTACTCATTGCAGCCTTCATTTTGTTTGAAATCCGATGGGCCTCGTCATGTGCAATGTTTTCTTTCTTCGGTTGTGTTCCAAAATCTTCCTGTGCAGCTGCTACCAAATATCCCGAGAGTACAAACAAAGCATTGTATGCTTTATGAAAGGCTACACGCTGACCCTCAGCTGCTTTCAGCAGGCTGGCAACTTTTTTTACCAAATACTGCAATGCATTGCATGCTGTACTTAGGCTCAGTTAAGGGCTAATTCAAAAGTTCCAGAAGAGAATCAATGCATGCAGTTTCTTTATACCTTTCATGAACTTGCCTTAGCGTAGAAGGATAGTAGTCAAAGTATGCAGAATGCTGCTCAACTGCTTCAATCCACGAATTCCACCTACTTTTGAAAGGTGCTGGAGGTGTTTTGGCACACTGAATCCCGCACTTTTCTAGATGAGATTTATAGAAAGCTCTTTTTCTACTCGACAGCCAGAATGCCTTCTTCATACAGGCGTCAAATTTGTCCACTAAGGGAAAGGATACCTGCAAGGTACTGCCTACAATGTTTATTGTATGGGCTACATATGTAATGTGAACAGCACCTTCGCACAGTGACTTTATGCACTCATTAAATGATTTCACCACATAAGCAGTGTTATCGCTTACAAAGCCTGTTACGTCCTCGAATTCAATTCCGTACTTCGTCAGTGTTCTCGTTACAATGCAGCCTATCACAGACGAGTTCACTTCATCCACGAATTTAACTTCCACATGTACAGGTTGTAGCGAAGCACTCGCGCTTCTGGCTGACTGGACGAACAACACGTTCACAACCAATTTTGATTGGGCATCAGTGGTTTCATCGGTAATTACCGACAGTGTGGTACTTTGAAACATAGCTTTCAAAGCTGTTTCGTGCTTCTCAAACAATTCTGGAAGTCGGCGGCGGAGCACATCAGACCCAGGCACCGAACCGCCATTCTGAATGTGTCTGCAGAAACATTCCCAGTTTCGGATTGTCCACTTTCTCTAGGCGAATATTCCCAGATATTAACACATCCAGGAATTTGAGCACAATGTCGTGCCTTGCCTTGCCTCGCCTCGCAAGCAGTGATTGCGGGTTCCAGCGTTTGCAGTCGGCTTTGCTTTCTCGGTGTTCCTGAACCCCCAGCACCATATTCTCATGATTCCTTGACACTTTTTTGCTTGGAAGAGTCCCTTGCTTCTGCATTCTTATGATGACGGTTGCTCTCGGTGTGCTCGTCAATAGTTGACTTGCGTCGATGGTCAACTGCTCTAGCATAAACTCAACAAAAAAGGATTCCTGCATCTTTGTAAAAGCTGGCATTCTTGTATTCTCGAGCATGTTGTTTGGCTGTCTCCTTGCTCAAATGAGATCCTGTGGGAGCCATCTTGATTACCAACTCGAAACACGAAGCAAACAGTAAAATGACGCATTTTCTGTTGAAGCAAACGTTGGATGGATTGGTGACTCCGGCTACGGCTGAGCCCTTTGATTCGGGTGGCGGCTGTGCCACCTAGCCAATTTTTTTATAAGGCGAGAATATTTTAATATGAAATTAAATTTCTTCATCAGTAAAAGGTGCCGAGGCAATAGGAACCCTCTTACTATTAATTACTAAGAAAATACTACTTTTCCGTCACCTTTGGCCGCTTTCACTTGTGCCGAGGCAATAGGAACCCTCTTACTATTAATTACTAAGAAAATACTTTTCCGTCACCTTTAGCAGCTTTCACTTGATCTGATATTTTTAAGACGCGTAGCGCCATCTTGTGAAAACTGCGAGAAAGAGCATTTCGCTGCTGCTTCAAAAAGCAAAGTTTTTTTTTTTTTAGATCGCATTTCCGCAAAAACATCAATCCCGTGATTTTTCGCGGAATCGTGGAAAGCTCGCGGCATTGACTACAAATATGTACTAAAAGAACTACAGCTATTTTGTTCAGACCGAAAAATTTTAATGTCACTACAGACTTGACATTACAACTCAATAATTTGATTATACCCATTGTCCCTACTGTTAAATGCCTCGGGGTTGTATTTGAGCAACGTGTTGTGGAACACACAAGTAGATTTAGTCGCTGCTAAAATATCCCACGTGAGTGGAATTTTGCGCAGGTTGAGATTTTTTTTCCCTAAAAGTATCAAGCTTCTCCTATACAAGTCGTTACTTCTCAGTCAAGTTAACTATTGCCATCTTGTTTGCGGTACTGCTACTGTTACTAATATCACCACACTACACAGAATACAAAAAAAGGCCGTCCGTAGTATTCTGGATGTTCCCCACAACACCCATACGCACCCATTTTTAAAAAAACTGAATTTACTTCCTATGCCTGATATTTATGAGCAAACACTAATTAACTGGTATAAGACAGGTATTAACAGAAATAATAACACGTTAAGTACTATCCCGAACTTAAAACAGAGATAGGAAGATGAATATGCGCAGTTGCTAACTCGGAGATGCCACGGGCAAGGACTTACTACACCCACCAAATGTTGCGCTTTAGATTACTGTCTTGTCTAAATAAAATGTACATCGTCTAAACATTCATTATTGTGCTTTCTTATTTCTTTTCTTTGTTTCCGCAAAAAGAAAAAAAAGAGAAAGATGATAGCATTTTTTGTTAGAGTGTATTTGCTGAATTGTGCATTGCATTATTTATCGCCTTACATATTTGTTAATTTCATATATGTATAACGTGCATGCGTAATTAGCGTTCTCTTCTTTTTTCTGCTTCAATTGTATCCTTACATACATACATATGTGCATTATGTTTGTCAGTCATCTTACTGGGACTCAGTTGACTCTTATTGAGTATGTAATACTTCACCTTATGCTCTGTCACTGCCTGTTAAAGAGGGCTGCGGACCATGTCAAGCCATAGAAAGGCTTTTTGTTCACAGTCCTCAACATTTTGGTGATGAAATAAAGTGCATTCAATTGAAATAGTCGTGAATCTGTGCAACTAGACTTGCCAATCTGAGAGGCTTGTCAGCTGCCATTTCACCATGAATGCAAATTTGTGAAGGATGGTCGTTAACAGATTGCAGTGACAAAAAACAATTTTAAGAGAACTGTCAACACAGGCATGTATTGCAACAGTCTTCCAAACAGTTGCACTTGCCAGTAGCCAACATACCGAGAAGAAATGACTCCTTTTGCACCATCTGAAAGTATGTACACAATGTCGGTCTGACTGTCTATGCTCTCTATTACCTGCAAAAAAAAAAGAAGGGATGGGGGAAGGGATGTAGTGAAGAAGCAAAGACACACTGCTGTTATAAAGACATGAACCGAATTCTGCCAAATGACTATATTTTTAACAATTTCAGCGTTTTACTCGCAGACAACTTTCTGTGGCTATGAAGGGAAAGCTATGGGAGCGGAGCTTCTGCACATGTGTTACTGCGCTAAGTAGTCCACCAGCGTTTGACAGTGCTTTTGGTTGCTCGGAACAGATGCTGAATCAACGCAGCTTCCGAGTGCCCCAGTTCCGCGTTTGCCCAGACGTGGAAGGGAAAAGCTGCGAAATAAGTTAACTTTTGCATTCAGTGGTGTGTTTTGCATTATTTGACTATTGATAATAAGGTGTTTATGTTTTCTCTTCCCCAGCTTAAACTAATGAGGATGAAAACACAGGAGTCTTTTCAGAAGCACACTCACTTGTGCATGCTTTGCCTCCGTAGTTTTCCCTTCATAGCCAGCGAAAGTTGTTTGCGAGCTTAGTGATGTGCCAATATGTTTCTGCATTTCTATCCCGTCCTGATGTATGTCACTGATGTACCCATACATTCTCCACCCTTTCAAGTAAGATGTGTGCAGCAACACGAAGTCAGCACGGTCCGGGGTAGTTCTGGCATCTGCTGAATATATTTATAGAAGCATATTATCTAACCTCTCTGGGATTGCTCAACCTGTGCTTTTGCTAGTGCACTGCGAAATACGCCTCTTTGTGGGCGTGGTTGCGTTGACGAGCATTCACAGGTGAGAGATGTGGCTCTTGGACTTTGTGTACCACTACCGCGGCAATTCCCTGTTCAAATATTTGCGCTGCAGTGCAAGGCCACCACTCTTGCATGTTTCTGCCATCTGCCGTACATTTACAGAAAGTACTTCTTTTTTATTCTGATGCAGCAGCGCTATCGCGGAAGTGTGCTTGTCAGAACGAAGCTAGGCAGGAGATACAAGATGAAGATAAGAATGTGACGACCATGCCAAGAGTGCATTGGCCATTATTCGCATCATTTTTTCCCTTCTACATAACCAAAAATATACTCTTGTTTTCATTTTAGAACATCTGAGAAAGAACTTCGACGCCAGGGGTGTATCACCTCCGAAAGAACAACACTAAAAGGGTTAACAGAACTGTATTAAAAGAATTATGTCACTGTAATAACCTAGTTTTCTGATAGTACAACATTTATGGGGCCAGACAAAAACTAAATGTAGAAGTTGTTGTATAATACATATATTTAAAAAATTGGCTATAGAGCTTAGCCTCATGCAACATATGTGTACAGAAATATACTCATGCACACACATCTCCAAATATTTAAAGCATGGTGTTAACACTTGTTTGTTATTCTGTCATTTTCTAATTTTGTTTCTGCTAAACATAGTGCATCTTGCAGCAATACCCACTGGATGCTGCCATGAGGAGTGGTGCATATGGCCAGTTCAGTGGTAAAATATGACCTAGTGTTAGCAGAAACTTTCTAGCTTTAGATATGTGTGTGAAAATAAAATGCTGTAAAGTATGTCCATTTGTACATTATGCAATTTTGTAGAGGATTTACAGAAATCATCCAATAAAGCTTCTAGAGATGCTAGCAACCTCCACAGCAATATAAGTGAACATTTTCAATTATTGCACAAACTGAGCAAGAACATGCAATATTATTATTCATTTATAACTAAGTGATGAAAAATGGGTAGGTAGTCCTCTCCAGGGCACATGCGATTTCGGTCATGTCTTCACAGTAAAGCACTATAATTAGATATTGGTATTGTGTTCTTGACAGCGCTTAACTAGTACAGAAAGGGAAAGGAGGTATTTGCCCCCAGAAAGTATAGTTTTCACTGAATTACTTCAGCCATTTGAATGCATGAAGGCACAGTAAGCAGAATAAATGAATGAATTCTGGGGTTTTACGTGGCAAAACCACAATTTGATTAGGAGGCACGCTGTAGTGGGAGACCTCTGGATTAATTTTGACCACCAGGGTATCTTTAACATGCCCCCAATGCATGGGACACGAGCGTTTTTGCATTTCACCCTCATCGAAATGCAGCTGCTACGGCCAGGATTTGATCCTGCGACCTCATGCTTAGCAGTGCAACACCATCGCCACTAAGCCACCCAGCAGGTTTACAGTAATTAAAAGCACTGCATTGACACATAGTGATGCACATGAACATGCATGAATCCAAAAGCACGATGCCATGCACCCATCTTATAACATCATTTTAGCGTACACTTCTGCCTAATGCTAGCTGCTGCAATAATTTACTAGCAGAAGGCAATAGCTATAAGTAACAGATGTACAGTACGATCCGCTGTTAAGGAGAACACCAAATTCATGCTTCGGGACTGATTACAGCTCAGTTTTGATACAGAGGCCTCAGCAGTAACTTGTTTCCATTAGAGATCTAGGCAACGCGTGCCATAAGCATCTTTTTCTTGCGAGTTTATATTTTCAAGTTATGTTGGTTTAAATAATAATTAGCTGTTCCCTTTAACAGCAGCCCTTACTGTACATCCTGTGTAGTCAAAAGTAATCAAAGTCCCCATTCCACAGTAGTCTCTCAGCTCATCTGTGGATTTGTGGCATGAAAACCTGTCAAACAGTACTCATCACACATGGCACTGTTTCTACCGTAGACCACAAACAGCATACCCTGGCTTCTTTCACTGAAGGGTTCCACAGAACTTGCTCCTCCAATCGGTTGAATAGAATGTCCAAAATAGTTTCTGGAGGTGCTGGCAGTGTACCCTGAAGTGTAAGTGAAGCATTTCGTTGAGTATGTGCATTACACACAGAAAACATTTGAAGCTACGAACTCATACGGAAAGAGCACACGATTAAGCACCTTTTTACAAATATTCCCTTTAACTCTGATATTGAAAACACCGTGTACACTGAAAGTGCAAACAAGGTCTTGAATATAAAGGTAATCTTATCAAGGCACCTAAAACTGCTGAGTTTCTGCAGGACCTTGAATATTATGTTCAACATTCAAAATTAAGAAACCCATCTGCTAATGAAGAATTTATGACATTCCTCATTAATCACAAGGAAGTTGTGATGTTCTCTTGTTCTGAGTGAATAAAAAAAGAATTTAATTATTGCTTTTTAATGGAATTATTGAAATTACTTTACATAGATATTCACAACAATCCACCATTTTGTGCTGCTGCTGCCAATTGAGAAGTCCAAAAAAAGCAGAACATAGAAGCTACCAAATGCCCGATTTTTGGGCTTATTGTGTCTGATGGTTCATGTAATGGATATGGAGCAGTCATGATTATGCATGATGACTGTGTAAGATGGTAAAAGCCTGTTAAGTGTAAAATTCAATGCTGTTAGATTAGTATTTGTAGATTTAGACAGGGTCTTCCATTGGACAGCCTAAGAGTCTAACAGATAGTGGAGTAACTAAGATTTGCTGCTTCCACTGATAAAATAATACAATGCCATGACTTATTATGTGAAAACACTGGGAAGATTAGTTCCAATATTGCCACAAGGTTATTGGCATAAGTTGGCAAAATAAACGGAACTCACTCGGACTCGTTCACAAGATACGTATTTTGCTTAGATATCACTCAGACTCGGACTCACAAAATTCTACTCAGGTTGGCCCACTCCGACTCAGACTCACCAATATTCCACTCAGCCAAGCTCACTCAGACTCACCAAAATTCTACTTAGCTGGACTCACTCATGAGTGACTGTGCCAAATTATGGTTAGTGGCAGTTTCAGTGAAATCATTAAGAGGTGAAATAAAGTCCTTTTTTTAATGTAAAATGTATATGTGAACTTGAGAAAGGGGATACCAGTGAAACACAGAGGACATGCACACAAGGAAAAGGCATTAGACATGGACGAACGCTGGACACTTCACGATATGTCGGGCGTTTCACGATATGTGCTAGCTAATGAACAGAAAATTCTGTTGGCACATGTTTGGCTAGATATTTGGGCCTATGCAATAAGAGTTATATACTTGCAATATTGAAGTACGGTGCTTCATTTGTAGAATTAATACGCTCAACGTCATCATTAATGTAGGTGGACTGGGTTTTCAAGCTTGACTTTTGTGTTCATATCCAGCATGAACCGCACCCAAAATCCTGAGCTTTAAATCAGCTCCAACTGCATTACCCGCAATACTGTCTACAAGTGCACCTTTCCAGGAGAAGCAAGTTGGGAAGCCCTGTCTGTCACTGGGTAACACAGAATGCCACAGACACACTCATTTTACTTTAGCTAGCATTTGAGCAGAACAAGAAGAGAGGATGAGAATGCATGATTGCACAGACTTCACTATGTTAGAAACACATACTGCTCCAAATATAGAGTAAGCGGTGCCTCCCCCAAAATAGGAAGCCAAAAGCAAGCAGTCCGAGAAACATACCGCATATTTGTAGACTTTGCCAAACTTGGAATGGTGGCAGGTCTGAATGGCACTGTTGTGGTCCATCTTTTCAGTTTTCCAATTGCTCTCATGGAAGATCTTCAAGGCTGTATCCAAGGCCTCCTCAGCTTTGCGCTTGTATGAACGCTCCTGTCGACCCCCATGTGTGTAATGGGCATAAATTTACCACTCCCACACGCGCTAGCCATTCGAAAATGCATGGATTCTAAGGCGGAATTCTCAAGTGGTCATTTCTGATGTTACTATGCATCACTTTTGTGAGCTTTTGCATGATTCAGCACCAAATGCATCAGCATATATGACCAAAAGCATTTTTGGCACGGTGCAAAGCTTGCTACCAGAGCCAGGAACGTTGTCAGCCGTAGATGCCGGCACTGGACATGCCAAAGTATACAGCCGACAGTGTTCCCGACACTGTGCACCGATAGCAAGCTTGGCAGAGTGTCAGAAACGCTGCTGGCCATACGTGCCGACGTGTCCGGTCTAACGTCACATGCACTCTTGAGAAAGTGATTACCATACTTGCACGATTCTACCGCGCCCCTGATTGTAACGCACAGTTACATTACCACCCAAGCATCCAAACAAGAATTTGGTGCCGATTCTACCATGGACATAAAATAACGAAGCTTGAGTCCACACATAACGTACTGAAACAACTTTATGGAACGTACAAAGACACACAGACTCGCACACAGCTGAACCTTAGCGGCTAGTTGCTGTCAGATAGATTTTTCTTACACGGAAAGGGGCTGCGGAATGTTCCGAATTATACGGCAATAGAAAAAAAAACAAATTTCAATGAGAAAACAATTAATTTTGATGAATTTGGAAGCTGGCAACGAATGATGCAGTTTCAAGCCACGCTAAATATTTTCTCATACGTAGTACAATATAAGTGAAGCCAGCAACGCTTTTGGCTGCACTTTGACCTCGTGGCTGATAGCGTGGCCTACACTGGGACGACGTTATCATGAAAAAGCGCCAGCAGTGGGGAGCAAATACTTCGTCTGCCTCTCGCTTCAATAGGTCACCGAAACTCCAGATTACACAACCTTCAATACTAAATGCACGGAAAGACAGCTTACATGATGCCACGCTGTCTCAGCACACCACTCTTCGCACACGCGGCAGATTACCTCTAAAGCAAGGTGCGCGCCTGTGTACGCGCTCAGCCGCGTTTACAGCCATGCGCAGCCACGGCTGAGATGCGCACAAGTAATCGCGACGCTCGCCAACTTACCTTCCCCCTACTCCACCCTTCGTGCACGCTTGATCGTGTTACCGCGAGCTCACTCACCTCGCCATTGCTCGCGCATGGAGGTGGCACATGTGCGTGAAGCTACCATCTTTCTTTGACACCATTGTACCCTTTCATTTGCACCTAATGCACAAAGTGCAGGGGGCGCGATAGGATCTTACTGCACTTGGATTTTATACAGAACATGATGCGGCTTCACTTCAGCGGTCACTCTTGTCACGCCGCGCGTGATCTGAGAGGTGCGTTTGTAAGCAGCTACTTGTAATTCAATCAGTTCTGCATCTACGGAAGTTTCCATTTATTGTCTCGGCATTCCTTAGCTACGGAAGCGAAATTTCGTTATACTGAAATCTCATACAAACACACTTTGTTATATTGGGGTCCTAATTACATGGTGTTCTTTGGACAAGAGGTTATTAAAAGTTAAATACTTTGTTAAATCGAGAATTTCATTATGTTGAAGTTCATTATATCAAGGTTTAACTGTATTACCAAATTCAAACGTATCCCTGTATGCACACCCAAAATCTAACACACAACCAATTTAACAACAAGGGAAATGTACCATACCTCCAATTCTGGCAATCAGGAGAAGGCAAAATTTGCAGCGTTTACCATGACAGAACAAAAATTTACACTTAATGTCCATCATCACTCTCAGACAGCTCTTTATTGCCATGTATAACAACAAGCAGTCCTTTATGTGGTCCAACCTGTTTTATATCCAGCATTTCTTTTAATGACTCAATAAGCTCTGAACAGGGTAGTGGCCCACGCCTAGACTAACCATTTCGTTAGTGTCACGTGACGCAAGACTCCGACATGCCAAAATATGCGACAAAGCTCCATTGTTGCTAGCTTAGCGGATAAAATAAGTTCTCTTTTGAATGCACTTTTGTCACAAAAGCAGCACGTCGTCATCACCAACCTACACAAAAAAATTTTCTGTTACCAGCTCGTGCTGACAATCACGATGACGCCAACACCGCGAAGTAGTTCCAGTTTCATATCTAATTGTAACACACAAGCAATAACTGACCTATCTTCTAAAAAAGAATGCTGACATTTTTACTTAAAACTTGGCTGAGGTGAGGCAGAATCACAAAGTGATTGCACCGAATATAAGCAGAACTCACCTCAGGGCCCAGCAATTTTGGTGCACACTCTGGCTGCTCAAACCTGACACGCAGGTCATGAGGTAGCTGAATATCACTTCTAACATGGACATCATCTCCTGCTAAAGACTCATTTTCTGATCCTGCAACAAGATGTATACACAGGGTATGAGTGTGCATGTTTGAGAAACGTTCTCTTTGGTTTTACAGCAAACACCTCCCTCTAATATCGACACCTTTTAGAGCGCAGCTCTTAATAGTCTGTTCCTGCAACGAGCAGCGATGTAACTGAGTGAACAAGCGCCACAAAGAATGAATGCGAACGTGGAGTGCAGTGGTAGATAAAAGAAAGACCATAGCAAAGAGAGGAGGAAGAAAGCGCAGGAGGAGGGTGCAGTGGAACTAGAGCACTGCATGGGCCCGGGCCAACTCGAAAGCCCAGGCCGTCCGAAACATTTTTTGGCAGGCCCAGGCCGGGCATGAGGCCGAGAGATTTTAGATTAGACCCATTAAAGGGCCTAATTTGGGCCTTCAAGCACCTACTAATGTTATGCATTGCACAGTCCAAGGCATTCTGTGCCAAGCTGAAGTGACACATGCAAAGAGCTGGCTCTTAATATACCTCAGCAGGAAAAAAAAAAAGAAAAGGAAAAAAAAGAGAGGAAGAAAAAGAAAACAAAGATAAAGGAAGAAACGACGTTCTCTCTCTTTTTTTTTCTTTTCCAGAATAAACAACATTGTTTCCACGTAAGGGAAGATAGATTATGCAAATTACCGCTCCTCAAGCCATCTCCCTGTTACCACTTTTGCGATTGCAGTATTACCACTTTCGGTACTATTATATTATTTTAGCGCTAACACAAGGGGTGCCTCTTTCTACTTATGCGTTTATTTATGCTGTATGCTAGTGAATTTGCCTGTTTTTGTATGCATATATATATATTCGCATGCTAAATGACCTCACAGAACAAAATCGTACAATCAAGCAAAAAAGATAACAATGCAGGCACTGGGCCAGATCACTGATACTTCCATGGGAGAAACAAAGATTTCAATCTTTTATTGCTTACACACTGGAAATCATTAGGATCCAAGGTTCTACAGGATCTACACTTTTCTGAGTGCAGAAGACACTGTGAGCACGTACAATCGCTACTAATTGCAATGGTTCAGCCCGTTAAGGTGGCCACATCAAAACGCACCAAGCGTCTCAAGGCACTGGCCTGCCCGCAATAAATTCATAAGGGCGTTATATGTCGCTTGTTGATGCATGCGTCCGTGGTGTAATGGTTTCAATATCAGGTATCTGTGCTAGAGGTCCTGTGCTCGAATCCTGTTGTCAGACAATTTTAATGTTTATTTATTTATTATGCAGTACATTGTTGAAAACGACAAGTTTACAAAGTCATGAAGCCGTTTGAAGACAGAAGGGCGAAGTTTAGGCAAATCCATGTACTTCCCATAATTCCCATGCTTGCTCAACTGCTCCATTTGCAGCTCCCATAGACACTAGCACCAGAGTTCCCTCTAGTAATTATTGTGTGAAATTCTATGATCTCATCTGCACTTTCGAGGGGGGACCAGGGTGCCGGAGGTGGGGAAGGCTACGCTCGTCCACGGCGTCTTGTGCTGAGATCAGTCTGTGACGCCAGTGTGTGTGACGGGGATCACTGCTCCTGCAAGGGGCGATGGGGAGCGGCTGTGAGTAAGGCTTGATGCGACACTCCCTTGGGCATTGTCGCCGCTGACACTGGTGGCACAACTTCCCCACGATGAAGGGCCGCTCTTGTCATTCGTGGAATGAAAGCATGAGAAGAAAAGCATAGTGCTGCACAAGACGGGCTGTGAGGTGACGATGGCTACGATATGGCACCGGAGTAGCCTGCGTCGTCTGTGTGGAAACAAAGAGCTGCATGAGCGCAGGTCTGTCTGTGGCGGCTGCTGTGAATCACACCCACGCGTCACCCATGCACTGCCTCTCATGATCTTCCAATTAGTGAGGCAGGCTCGCGACGCTTCGCTCTGTTTGGAACGTGCTGCACGAGACAGATTGTCTGCGCCAGCCAATATATCCCAAAATGAAAACATGTACAGATAGAGCTACGCTCAAATTTTGCATTAGGGAGTATCGTAATAATCGGTGAATCCCCCCCCCACCCCCAGATAGATTTGGAGTAAATATAGTAAGTGTGTGAATACTGTACAAATATTACAATTTTTTAAGCTTCTTTCCAAGCAGAGCTATGGTTGTGGCCACTGCAAGTTCATATTGCAGAGAGACCCTTTCACTATCGTGAATATGCTAGGCTAACTCGCTTCTTTTAAAAACTGCCTGCCTCCCCACCAACTGCCCTTGGACATGCTAAGGTCATCCAGGTGAAGTGAAATTACACGGGTATCATGAAAGGATCAAAAGGTGGCTTGCACTCCGTATTCCTTCATTGCAAGTGCTGTCATGACTTTGGGAGTGAAAGGCAGTTTTGTGCAACTTTAGCAATGTTTTTGATTGGGTCGTAATCCTCATTTATTGACCCTTTTGGCCCCTTTCCATGGAATACATAGAAGTGAGAGCATGTGCAGAAAGGGCAGGTCACTTTCACAATACTATCTTGCAGAAAGTAGTGTGAAAGCAACAAAAACAATTACGTAAGAACATGAAATATTAAAAGCAGACAAACACCAAAATACATATGCCTGTACACTTAAATAAAGGTAACATAGGTGATGAAAAATTAACAGATCAAAAGGGTGCTAACTGCTTGAAAACTGACAGGTTGTGTTCATTGATCATGAACTCAGGCAGTTCATTTCATTCTCTGAAGGCAACAGGTAATAAAAGCTCGTTAAAAGTAATACTTCAGCCCCTTAAGCAATGAATACTTAAGTGTTGAAAAGACGACACAATGTATAGGCTGGGGTTTGAAGAACAGTGTTACATAAGGTAGGAAAGGGAATAATACAGCTTACTAAAAATACATATTCAAGCTATTTTGAGATGCAGCGCCAATGGGGGAAAGGTCACGTGTGATTTTATGGCTGTGATGCTAAGCCAGGAATCGTATTCTGATGAGATAAACAGATCAACACAATTTAGATTTTTTCTAAAGGGTTAGATACATTTGATGCAGATACCAAATAGTCGTTTCGGCATATTGCCGTTTCATGTAGATTACTGTTTTGTAAGCTAACTTATGTTTTGTAAGCTAACAGCAGTTTTCATAGTTTCAGCTGCTACAATAACTGCAGCATATGCTAAATGAAGAAAGGTCTTACAATTTTTTGTGTATCCCCAATTCTGTGGTCATCAACATGTACTATGGTCATCGATGCTGATAACCACAGCATAATAAGCATATGTATCATGTAATCAGCCACCCAAGGGCTCAAGCGGCCATTATGCAAGAAGAACACCATATTGAAAGTTCACTAACACCTGCACACCTTCAAAAGTTGCCATAGTTGTCCTTTAAAGGGTGCATGACACGGTAATCAAACAATTTGTGGTTTCCCATGAGACATTGTAGCAGAGGGATTATTATGGCTGTACACAGACAAAAACTGGGCAGTAAAAGCACATTCCTGTCAAAAATATGAGCTGGAACTCGCTGGCTCAAAGCCCTGCCCTCTAACGCCCAACGCCATATTACTAAGCCATGTGTGACGTCATGCACTGCATGGAACCGAGCCATCTTCTGCTACAAAATCAGCCACCGCGCCATGTGAGGTCGGGGCACAGCTGCCGTTTCTTGCCGTATTTGCTCCAGATGCCGCGTGCCATGTCTTCGACACTGCCAACTTGGCATGACGAAGCAAGCGAGGAATCTTTGAGCAGCATATGCAGCGATGGTGTAGTATACACTGCGCATTTTGACTTCGACCTCATCCCCACCAGCTCAAGTGACGAAACACGGCCTCCAAGATTTGCACGTGCCGGCTGGCTTGTGCAAATCTCGATGGCCATGGACGAAGACCACGTGGTAAACATGGTTAACATAGATGGCGACATTAGCGTTGCGCTCAATGCTGCTGATGACTTTGAAATGAAATTGTGGGGTTTTACGTGCCAAAACCACTTTCTGATTATGAGGCACGCCGTAGTGGGGGACTCTGGAAATTTCGACCACCAGGGGTTCTTTAACGTGCACCTTAATCTAAGTACACGGGTGTTTTCGCATTTCGCCCCCATCGAAATGCGGCCGCCGTGGCCGGGATGCGATCCCGCGACCTCGTGCTCAGCAGCCTAACACCATAGCCACTGAGCAACCACGGCGGGTCTGATGACTTTCCACACTCTTGATATTTCATGTGTTCAGCCCTGCTTAGCCATTCGTTCACAGGAGGCAAAGTCTGCTGATGCTGCTCCGCACAATGCAAATTGTTAGGCAGGTAGATTGTTTGCTGGCATGCATTTCTCTAGGATCCATACTCAACAAAACTACGATATTGTTAAGCTGCCGCACGTTCCCACCAGTACTTCTTTTTTCCACTGTAGTTGCGTGCACCATATGTAAACAAATGCCCGCACACGTGTCCGCGGCGCAAGGATTTGGCGCGATGTACGCTTTGGCTGAACCTTCACTTGAACTTGCTTTATTGCCCCCGATATCGATAAAACAAATAGCAAGGCTAACATTTGGCCGGGGCGCTATCTACTGGATGGGCTGGTGCATGAACATGGTCGGCATCACGTTGGCCGTAGCTTCAACTTTTTCACGCGTATCCCAAACTAAATGAGCAGGCGTAAATCGTAGCTGTAGCTGTCTGGCATAAAGTGTTCCGAGAACAAAACAAAAGCGTCAGATGAACGCCAGTCCTTCCTGTCCACGTTCATCTTAGCAAGCTGTAATTATGCTTGACGGGCTCCTTGGGGAAACTGAAGAACGATATGGAACACTCCTTACTCCGTTTGCTCTGGCAGCCCACAGCACCAAATAGGCACCACTGAGGCATTGTTTCAGCCGCTGTAACTTGAACAATTCCAATGTCAAGCTGAACAAAGCAGGAGTTTCCCGCATGTGCGCATAGCTGACACACCAATTCTTCGCCAGAATATACAATATACAGCCGCTAGCTTGGCAGGCATGCAGCCTGTGATGTCATGGCTCAGGAGCGAGCCAGTGTTGCCCCACTGTTATGCCGTTCGAGTGTAATATCAAAAATTTAATGGCAAATTACGTGCTGGCTCAAATGCACTAAAATTTTGCCAACATGTTCTTGAACATACAAAGACTGTCTCACACAATACAGATTATGATCGAAAATTGGGTGACATGCCCCCTTTAAGCAGATGAGGATCATTATGGTGTTCTGTAGCTATATTTTCATAATCTGACACCATCATCTACTTGAAGGTGCAGGCATAACGGCATGCTTCTCAAGCAACAGGCCAAATCACCGGGGAGTGCTATTCAAGTGGAGTGACTACTTCACTCACAGCACAAGACTAAGCTACACTTCCAGAAGTCTAGTTGATGCTTCAAGTGGAAAAATATCAGCCAAATAAGTTTAACAAAAATCCACAAGGTAAGCAAGCAGGCAGAAAATTCATGTAGTCACAGCAAAAGGTTACACAAGCTTTTTTTATGCAGCTCATTTCATCATCATCATCATCATCAGCCCGGTTACGCCCACTGCAGGGCAAAGGCCTCTCCCATACTTCTCCAACAAGCCCGGTCATGTACTAATTGTGGCCATGTCGTCCCCGCAAACTTCTTAATCTCATCCGCCCACCTAACTTTCTGCCGCCCCCTGCTACGCTTCCCTTCCCTTGGAATCCAGTCCGTAACCCTTAATGACCATCGGTTATCTTCCCTCCTCATTACGTCCTGCCCATGCCCATTTCTTTTTCTTGATTTCAACTAGGATATCATTAACTCGCGTTTGTTCCCTCACCCGATCTGCTCTTTTCTTATCCCTTAACGTTACACCCATCATTCTTCTTTCCATAGCTCATTGCGTCGGCCTCAATTTAAGCAGAACCCTTTTCCTAAGCCTCCAGGTTTCTGCCCCGTACGTGAGTACTGGTAAGACACAGCTGTCATACACTTTTCTCTTGAGGGAGAATGGCAACCTGCTGTTCATGATCTGAGAATGCCTGCCAAATGCACCCCAGCTCATTCATATTCTTCTGATTATTTCCGTCTCATGATCCGGATCCGCCGTCATTACCTGCCCTAAGTAGATGTATTCCCTTACCACTTCCAGTGCCTCGCTACCTATCGTAAACTGCTGTTCTCTTCTGAGACTGTTAAACATTACTTCAGTTTTCTGCAGATTACTTTTAAGACCCACCCTTCTGCTTTGCCTCTCCAGGTCAGTGAGCATGCATTGCAGTTGGTCCCCTGAATTACTAAGCAAGGCAATATCATCAGCGAATCGCAAGTTACTACGGTATTCTCCATTAACTCTTATCCCCAATTCTTCCCAATCCAGGTCTCTGAATACGCTGTGAATAGCATTGAAGAGATCGTATCTCCCTGCCTGACGCCTTTCTTTATTGGGATTTTGTTGCTTTCTTTATGGAGGACTACGGTGGCTGTGGAACCGCTATAGTTATCTTTCAGTATTTTTACATACGGCTCGTCTACACCCTGATTCCGTAATGCCTCCATGACTGCTGAGGTTTCGACAGAATCAAACGCTTTCTCGTAATCAATGAAAGCTATATATAAGGGTTGGTTATATTCCGCACATTTCTCTATCACCTGATTGATAGTGTGAATATGGTCTATTGTTGAGTAGCCTTTACGGAATCCTGCCTGGTCCTTTGCTTGACAGAAGTCTAAGGTGTTCCTGATTCTATTTGCGATTACCTTAGTAAAGAGTTTGTAGGCAATTGACAGTAAGCTGATCGGTCTATAATTTTCAAGTCTTTGGCGTCCCCTTTCTTATGGATTAGGATTATGTTAGCGTTCTTCCAAGATTCCGGTATGCTCGAGGTCATGAGGCATTGCGTATACAGGGTGGCCAGTTTCTCTAGAACAATCTGCCCACCATCCTTCAACAAATCTGCTGTTACCTGATCCTCCCCAGCTGCCTTCCCCCTTTGCATAGCTCCCAAGGCTTTCTTTACTTCTTCCGGCGTTACCTGTGGGATTTAAAATTCCTCTAGACAATTCTCTCTTCCATTATCGTCGTGGGTGCCACTGGTACTGTATAAATCTCTATAGGACTCCTCAGCCACTTGAACTATCTCATCCATATTAGTAATGATATTGCCGGCTTTGTCTCTTAACGCATACATCCGATTCTTGCCAATTCCTAGTTTCTTCACTGCTTTTAGGCTTCCTCCGTTCGTGAGAGCATGTTCAATTCTATCCATATTATACTTCCTTATGTCAGCTGTCTTACGCTTGTTGATTAACTTCGAAAGTTCTGCCAGTTCTATTCTAGCTGTAGGGTTAGAGGCTTTCATACATTGGCGTTTCTTGATCAGATCTTTCGTCTCCTGCGATAGCTTACTGGTATCCTGTCTAACGGAGTTACCACCAACTTCTATTGCACACTCCTTAATGATGCCCACAAGATTGTCGTCCATTGCTTCAACACTAAGGTCCTCTTCCTGAGTTAAAGCCGAATACCTGTTCTGTAGCTTGATTTTTGTGTTCATATAGGAGGTTGTGGCCAAGTACTGCACCAGGGTGGCCAATCCTGCTCTGGTGAGGGAGTGTGTTACTGGTTCTGGTCACCGGGATTAGGCCACACTCCAGCCCTGTTTATGCAATTTTATCAACACGCGGATTTTTTTTTTTTAATCCGGTGGAAAATTGCGCGGCACCGGGATTCGAACCACGGACCTCTTGCACGCGAGGCGGGTGTTCTACCTCTACGCCACCGCTGCACCGCAGCTCATTTGGCTGATCCCAAAACTGCTTGCTTAGCAACAACACTACAAGCGAGAGGAAACAATAACTTGTCTCACCGCTTTCAGGTGAATAAAAAGTGGTGCCACCATCTTCGCTGCGCACATTCCCTCGGCCAACGGACGACGGAACAGGTGGGAAGGCATCATTGACTATACGTGCAAGCAGCTGCGAGGCCCGGTTCTCGCTAGGCACCACACGAAAATCCAAAAACCAGGCCTGCCCCCAGGGCAGCACGAATGATGTCACAAGAAGCAATACTCCAGCAAGGACACCAGAGTTCACTGCTAACTGGCCCTGCCAGTCATACAGGAAGGTCTTGCAGATGACAATGGCACCACTCAGTGTGGTCATGAGTGCGACAAGAAGCCAGTGTTTCGACCGAAACACAATGTATGCCAAAAGCAGCACCACAAAACGAAGGGCAGATAGCACCTGGAAAATGAGCAATGCAGGAAACAATATGACAAATCAGCCCTGCAGAAATCCACAATGTGTAAGAAGCTTTACAAAAGAGAAAAATTGTTATACACCTGATAGTAGCACAAATCTAAAACGGAAGTGAAATACAGGTTTCTAAGAAAGTTTCGTATTTGAAGAAAAATCTGGCCTGGTCCAAGAATCAAACCTGGGACCAAGACAAATTTAGCGATGCTTCCTTTCTCGGAAACTCACTGCATTTACTTTATAGCTTTTTGCCACTGTCACAAGAATTAAATTTTTCTTTTTCGTGAACGATATGCAATGCATGTCTTGTAGCACACATCACCTGGAAACTTCATAAACTGTGCATGCTCAGGTATCAAAAGGGCCTATAAGTTACACAACAAAGGAGAACTACATTTATGTCATTACTGAATGTTCCAATCTTACCCTATGGTGTGGAGTGGCTTTGATTAACATTTCTCAGACAAGGTAACATGTAGGAGCACAGGTTCAGCCAACTACCAATTCAGAAAAGAAAACTGTCGAGGTCAAAGGTGCCAATTTGGTCGGGGGTGCATGAGTGTGTAATGGGTACTTTGTCACTGCGATGCCCGAGGGCCTGTGTGCCTACCCAGGCTCCTCAGTCTATTTTATAGACTGAGGCGCAGAAGTGGTTGTCTCCCTGCTGCCCCACACCTTCAGGCACCACTGCTCATGGCTATTGCACACAAGCTGGAACCTATCAATGCACTAGTGTTTCCAGTTTTCGTTGCGCAAACATGCCGGTGCGTCATCTCCAGCAGGTCGCCAGGCAGAACAACAAGCCTCAGAGATCAAAACCATGGATCAGAAAAACGGCCTCTAAGCACCCTGTGCGTTTGCGCGTGAAGCCAGATCAACATCAACATCATTTCGGCACCGCGCCAGAGAGCGTTGTCTAGCCTGTGGCGTCGTGCAAGCAAGGAATCGCATCATGCCGAAGCTCACATAAAAAAAGACACCGTGTGCTCAGCATAGAAGAAACATTATACACCGTTCGTGCTATCAAACAGAACACGAAGAAATCAGCGCTGGCCTGCGACAGGTATTGACTGTTGACTACGGTGTGTGGCATTTGTAATGCGAAGCAGTTTCTCGGCAACACTGCTGCAACCGCGAAGAGATGTTGGCTATAAGGTTCAACTTTTCAGCATCGTTGCCTCTGTTGTTGTCAAAGTGTCGCCTAGAAACAGTGATGAGGACGACACGGAAAGCGACAGCACGGGCGATTCAGCCCCGACAGTGGCAGAAGCTGCACGTTACGTCAGCCTCATGAATGCAATCGTTGCGAGGAGAACAGCAGCACGCAATGAAGAAGGCGTCCCACGACATCTGCTGTGCTACCACACCCGTGCACGAAGAATATGCAACGCCAACAAGGAATCTGCCATGCGAGTGTTTGCCGTAAAGAGGGGGCAGGCTGAAAAGCTGGCTCGCAGCTTCAGTAAGTTTGAGGCCACGGTCGTTGCTGTTAGGCTGCCGCAGCATCAAACGAAAATAACACTTTTGTCGAGCGAAGTGAATAAATACTGAATGTTTTTTTTTGTTTTTTCAATTTCCTCCCACTCTCTTTGAGTTCCGTTTCTGACAGGTAAGTGGGCGATCTCGTGCTATTTTCGTTAAGCAGTGCTACCGTTGAGTAGTACCTTTTCCGAGCTCGGGCCAACTACAGTTTAACGAGGTTTCACTGTACTGGCTTAGCAGGAAAACTGGGTTTTACTTCAGCGAAAGCTACTATAACTGCAAGCTAAAATTTGCTCTTCGAGTTGTTTTTTTTTTCATTAATTCTTATAGGTCACTAAGAAGGAATAGAACATTTTTTGTAGTTGTGAAAACGTCACTTAAATTGTGTTTAAAGTAATGAGATTCACTGTGTGTGTCTGGACCCTGGCTGTGTGCTACATGTTGCTGCCCAATAGTATCTTGTGATGACAAGCTCTGATCACAGTGTGGGCTAGTATAATTTTTTTGAAACTTTCCATTTACAGCCATGTCAGCTTTGACGACACGCCTAGCTAAGTCCAGTTAGAGAAGCATTGAGCTTTTGTAATGCCATTATTTTTTGGAGTTTAGTATCACTAAAGAATCTCTTCCATAAGCAACATGGAATAATAAGAATAAAGATTTAGTGAAAGTTCAAAATGCATGTATAGCTGTGTCTGAACTTAGCTGCAAAACATGCAATCCTATATGCAGAAACAGTTTCTATAAACATAAGCACTACTTTTGTAGACATCAAAGTATGTACTTACAGACATATCAAACAAGGATGTTGAAATTCCATATCCAAGGATTTCTTTCTCATAAACTAGTTTGACTGACTTGTACTGCAGCTGAAATATAAGCACACAAACAATAGTTCACAATGGCACAGCCAGGAACTGGGCCCACAACTTCACTGCCAAGCAAGGTTGTCATTCAGCCGATTGAGTAATATGATTAAAATATACATTTAGGATATGTTACAAAAACCAAGTTAGTTTAACAAGCCTAAGAATAACACAGGCAAACTCATTGGAAACAAGAAACCAAATGCAGAAATGGGACACAGTTGACCAGCATGAAGGTACAATAAAACCTTCTTGATACGCTCCTGTTGTATTTCCCCTGCTTTTATGCTCCAAAGCACCAGTACCTTTTAGCTTCGATAGGAGCATGCGCATTAGCTTCTCGTTGGTTAGATTTCTATTCCCAGTTGCTGCAACCAAAAGCTACTGCAGTACACCATCGTCCATCAGTGGCACCTACGTGGATCTCCCCGTCTCACCACAGAAAATGGTCATTTCCAGCATCTGCCATGTGGCACAGAAGGATCGCAACTGCCGTGTTCAGATCGTAACTAGTCACCGATCTCAACACAGCCAACACGTCAAGAGGACATGGACAAAGGCCGAAGGGTTAGCCCCACATCCACGCTGGCGCACAATGTCTTATAAGCTTCCATACCTCACCCAGTTATTTCAATCTACAACACAGCGAGGGAACTAAAGAAAAAGTATTCGAAAAGAGGCTGTTATTAAAGATTCGATCCAACCACTAGATGAAAATTACAAACTTCATTTACAACGATTCTTCGACCGTACTAAAAAGTGTTTAATGCTCAACCTATCTGCCAGTTAATAACAAACTTTACTGAGAATGTTTTCAACAGTTTATTGGCTTCCTATTCAACTACAAATAAGGTGTGGTCGGAGAGTAGGTTTTTGTCTCATCAGTAATGCTAGTGCAAGTGTCTTCTGGTGCTTTGTTTTCCTGGACAATACGTCTAACACGGTCCCCCAAAAAAGATCAATCAATGGGGTTCTGTTGTATTTTTAAATACAAAATGCCATTCTGCAATGATTCATCTAGTTATATCAAAATTTGTGAGGTTTTAAATGGATCATACTTTCATCCATTAAATACAACTGACAAGTTTGTCAGATATGCCATTTGTTATCTGCCCGCCCGGTGGTGTTTTTGAAGGTTTATATTAGATTTTCTTAAACAAACTGCTGATGAGAGCCAGCGTACTATCCTGGTGTTTCTGTTCTCTGTCTGCGTCCCTGGTGCTGTTTTATAATTGTGTATTTTTTTTTCACAGGCACCACAGGATTATGAAACTTTCTGTAATTTGGCTTGTTCCATGAATGTCGAAACCTAACTGGTTAACACATTACAAGGCCACTGGTAGCTTGTGAATTAACAAAGGACAGTGCAAAACAACATGCTATATGCACTGCTAGTACATCAATGTACACAATCAACAAAAAGTGAAACATGCTTTGACTGCACGACCTTGTATGTATTCTTGATTATGCATAGGAAATCTTTTCACTTAGATAGCTCAAGGCAAAAGTTGTGAGGTGCGTACCACACGAGGCCATTGGCCCCAGATACCCTGTACATGTCAGAATTGGTCAAAGCAGACCTGTGACCTTCCATGTGTCAATCTTCTTGCCTTGACCTATTCTTTAGCAGTGTTTCAACTCGGAGATGTGCATATTGCTTGGATATTTATTCCCGCAGCACGAACTTCACCCCACTATGGGACATAGTACAGAATCTGTGTTCTCTTACTGTGTTCTGTTCATTTCTAGCTTGCTGTGGCTGCCATCTCCTACCATGCCTTGCTCTAGAATTTCATCAGCATTTGTACTGCCACTGAGCTAGCAGGGCGATGCCCACTCCCTTGAGAGAACAAATTTTACAAAACATAGAGAGTGCCACTCACCATTGCACAGAGAATCCAGAGGAAGGAACAGAAACAGACATCAAACGTTGCCAGTAAGGCAAAGAACCTCCGCACGGGAGAGATCTTTTTCCCCACAGAAGCCCCCACTTTGAGCGCCTCGGCTGGCACTTCATCCTCCAGGTTAATGGAGCCATAGTGAATCCAGTGGGGCTCCGGCCTTGGGCAGCCAGCATCATGGGACGAATTCCCTGCCCCCATTCAGACTTCTTGGTCCACAGCCAGTGCTTATCACCTGGCACCAGAGCCACTGGAAGATAGCGAGATCATTGCTGTATGACAGGTCTTGACTGGCTGGCAGTAAATGCACTACATTTAAATGTATGTTGATACTGTGATTCCATTATGCTTGAGTACATTGGTATGTGGTATCAGGTATCTGGTACTACAACAGGATCTTGACAAAATCACTTTCTGGTGGACGCAGTGAACAAGGCTTCCGTAGGGAAGACGAAACGTCTTTTAGATTTATTCCTTTTTTAGTACTTCTTTTTGTCGGTGTCTGTCGTTTTATTGCTTCATGCTTCATCCCGACCAGACGGGCTTCCGTCGAACCCTCGGCTTCAAATGAGTTAACACTGACAAATACAAACTAATGATGTTCAGCCAAAAGCAGTCAAACTACTTACACATACTCTCTTAACAATAACTCTATATTGGTAACGCCCAACTACAGGTACCTTGGTATTAACTTCACTTCTAATCTTTCCTGGTCAACACACATTGAAAAAACTACTGCCATGGCATCACGCACACTATAGGGTACCTGAAACGTAATCATGCAGCACCTTCCATGAAACGGAAACTAGCGTACCAGATTTGTTCATCCACAACTCGAATATGCATCATCCATCTGATCACCTCACCAAGTTACCGTACTTACGCGATTGTAAGTCGACCCCTATTTTTAAGTTTGAAAATCTGAAGTGGGGGGTCGACTTACAATCGAAACCAAAACATGGCACTGCCAAAAAAGCAAGACCAAAGGGAGCTACAACGTAGTTACAATTTTATGTTTGCACTATCCCACGTGTTTGTTCGCTTTTCAGAAGGGTTTCTCAACATTTTTGAGAGTTTTACAGTGCACACAACACTCATGAGGGGGTGTCAATAGTTCATGGAAGCGCCGCTGTTCCATTCGCGGCGGCACCCTCAGAACGGCGGCGCTTGCGGGGAGTATCGGTAGTTCATGGAAGAGCAGACACTGCTCGTAAAGCCCCTTAAACTTCGTAAAGTAGAGCCACGCTTTGAAGAATGCCACCTCCTCCTTGCGCGCTCTGGCCGAGGCCGACGCTGCGTCGCTATTGGCCTAATAGCATCACATGGGCCCTCGCACCGTCCATCAGCGCAACTTTTGCTCGAGAAGAGTCTACGGAGTGGCAAGGAGCAGAGAGTTTCCTACAAAAATTACTAGAGGGAACTCTGGCACTGCAGTTGTTGTCCTACCATGGAAATGATGGGAAGTACATGGATTTGTCTGATCTTCGTGCTTGTGGATTCAGACGTTATTATTATGGCTTTGCATATTACGCTATATAAATCTTATTGCCGTAAGTTTCGGCGCAATCTATATTCCTCGAAGTGCAGAAGACGCCGGGAATGCGTACAATTGCTATTAATTGCAACGATTGAGCTTGTCCAGGTGGCCAAATCGAAATGCGCCAAGCGTCTCAAGGCACTGGCATGCCCGCGATAAAGTCATATGGGCATTTCATTCGCTTGCCGATACATGCGTCCGTGGCTTAATGGTTTCAATATCAGGCTTCTGTGCTAGAGTCCCTGTGTTCGAATCCTGCCGCCGGGCAATTTTAATGATGTTTATTTAATTATTACGCAATACACTGTTGAAAATGACAAGTTTACAAAGTCACAAAGCCAATTGAAGCCAAAAGGACAAAGTTTACACAAATCCATGTACTTCCCATAATTCCCATGCTAGCTCAACCACTCCCATTGCAGCTCCCGTAGACACTAGCGCCAGAGCTCCCTCTAGTAATTTTTGTAGGAAACTCTATGGCAAGGAGCGCACGTTGGCGCCATTGCTACGCTCGAGCAGTGTAGGCGGCGCCACGGTCGAGGAGGGAGCATAAAAGAGAGGAGAAACGAGGAGGAGTGAAGGCGGAGGAGGAGAGTGTCACTACTTTACGAAGTTTAAGGGGCTTTAACCGCTCGCGAGTTTCTCTTAGCCTGTTGCGCTTAGCTTTCTGATGAAAAGCATTGGTTTGACGCGTTCCACTTGAATGCTGGCTACGTGCTACTTCTAGTCTTCCTCAGTCGTCATGAGTGCTCCAGGCCCACTAATCATTTGGCACTCGTTCACAGCAGCATTCAAGAGGGCTGCCATCCTTTACGCCGAAGAAACAAATCACCACGCAGCGGGCCGCAAGTTCGATGTTCCTGAATGCGTGGTGCGAGAGTGGCGACTGCAGCGAAGCGAAATTTTCACCTGTGACGGCAAGTGAGGAATTTTCCAGGTGCCGAAGCCTGGACGCTTTCCGGAGCTGTAGGCTAAGCTTGCGGCGTACGTTCCTGAAATGCGCAATCGGTCCCTGCCAGTGAAGTGCGACATGGTCATGATACAAGCCCGGATCTTCGCCTTTTAAGGACCTGCTCCGCCGTGAGTACAACGAGTGGCTGGTGGCAGAAGACCATGGAATTACGCCAACCGGACCTGTCAAGAGAGCCTCCCTGACGGCTGCGTGTGGTTGGGTGCATTCGGCGTGGGCTGCTGTTCCACAAGATGTCGTGGTGCGGTCGTTTGCCAAATGTGAAATTTCGCGGGACGACGACGCGCTGTGGGATCGTAGCAACGATGATGATAGCAGCACTAGTGAAGACAAGTAGTCCAGTGAGCATGTCAGCTACTAATAAATTTTCGTTATCGAATGCGCCCTTGGGTATGCTCTCTTTTTTTTTTTTTTCCTGTCACGCGATATGGGGGGGGTCGACTTACATTTGAGTCGACTTACAATCGTGTAAATACGGTATCTAATCAACTTACTGGAATCTGCAAAACTGCGCTGCACATTTCATTGCTCGAGGCTACAACCGACACTCCAGTGTGACTAACATGAAGACTTCATTATCACCATCGTCCTTGGAATCACGTAGGAAGATAACCTCTCTATTTATTGCATAAAATAGTCTACAGCACGCAATCAAATACCTTGCCACTATCAAAACCACATTACATATCTCGCAGGCTTCATAATCAACACAGTTTTATTCGTCTTTTCGGCTGAACCGAAGCCTTTAACACATCTACGCTTCCACGTCCAATGGAATGACCTCCCTGATGTCGTCTGTATTCATGACCATGTGGCATTTAGAAATAATGTACTAACCATCTATGACTGTTTTTGCTAACCATATGATCACTTGAAATCATGTTTATAGATTTTACAGGGATATCATGTAGGCCCACTTAATTTTCCATAAAATCTACCAAGTATTTTATTATTACAATGTTACATAACATCTACTACATTTTACCATTTATAATACCCGGTTCTTGAATTTCTTTTGTTTGTTTTCGTGTTCTTGCTAAAAATTATCGTCTAGTCCCCCTTACATAATACTCCTACACAGAGCCTGTGAGGTGGTATTTGTAAATAAATAAGTAAAGCACACAACATCCTGATTTGCACAACTCAAAGTGTGCTCTTGTGTCTACATAAAATTTTTGCATACTGAGCTTTCACACAAGCATGCTAATGTCTTTGCCTTCAAAACAGGGATGGTAATTCCTGTGTGCTTATGGTTTTCTAGTACACATTGTGATAGGAACGAATAGGAATAATGGCCTGTGTATGTGTGTGTGTACGTGTTCTTTCCATTTTTGGCCTTCTATTCTTTGCAAAATGTTTTTCATGCCACTTTTTAAAAATTAAACACCCCTTAGCTCATCTAACTTTCCATAATGCTAGTGGCTAGGCTAACTTATCCCGTGCATTCGCTGGCATTATAGTGTACCGAGACAAACCCGCAAGTAAAGAACAAGCTATGTTCAGCAGGCACAAAGGCATCAGAGTCAAGCGGAAGAAAAATCAACATGGGGACAACCACACAACATATTAGTTACGAAGTGAGCTCCACAATATTTGAAGTCAATGGAAGCAGCCATGTGGAAATAACTTTACAGTAATATCCCATGTCATTGCCCATTCCCCACCATTAAGAGGTATAACTGTGAAAAAAAGGTTATGGGCATTGTATTGGTGTACAAGCAGGATAGGTATATAAAGTGGAGCATGAAGAATTACCAAATGTGAGTGATAAAAGGTACACTTTGTAGACGTTTGCCAATGGCACACAATGAGTCCTTAGGATTTAGCTATCCCTATCTAATCTGCCACATGTAGCTGACAGCGCCCTATGTCACATGCATGTGTGAACCCGCAAATAATAATGCACCCTACATGTTTAGCTGTTTTTGTGAGCACAGGCAAAAAGAAAATACAAAATGCCACCACTAGGACCATTGCTTGTAATGTGCAGATGTAACTGTGCCAGTGCATCTATGAGGCGCATGAGGCTTCCAACAGCTCATTTCTTGGGGTAGTCTGTCGAAATTAAACCTTGCGAAAAGGGGAAGCAGGCGATGCCTTGGAAGATATTACATTATGCACAGTGTCAGTGCAATCTGTTGGCACTTTTAGCAGACTGTGAGAGACGTCTGAAAAATCAGGTAAAGTGATGATACCAGACTTGTAGTGAGCGATGTATAAGGGTGGCTAAATGATATGAATGCTCACTGCTGCACACATAGCATTCTTGTTCATTATTTTTCTTGTATGGTATATACATGCAACAGCCAAATCACCAAGTGATTACATGGTAAAATATAAAAGCAACATTTTGGCTCCTATCAACAATGTTTCTGTGTGAGAGACAAAATGTTTGGTTAATCTGTTTGTGGTCAACATTGTCACTTTTATCGGCCACTGCACTTTATTGCAACCAAATAGGCTTACGTCAAACCTCGAACTTCCAAGTCATTAATTCTGCACATTGCCTAGCAAGAGGCTTACCAGGAAAAGCCTGACACTGAAAGTGTTCACAGTGTGGGATCAGGTATTCAAATAATCAAATAAAATATGAAAGGTTGATCCAACATGCAAGGCCCTATCTTGAATATTGCATCTTACTTTGCTTTAATATTACAGCTTACCCAAATACAACATATTAAACAATACAGCTGGCGAAACAAACTGGGAAACTTTCTTTTCACTAAAAATGACAAAGACAAGCAAAAAAACAATAAGCACGAGATTTATTGACGGCAGCTCAGGGTTGTTGAATGGCAGTGGGCAGTATCGTGCATAAGATCTTGTTCAGTTCTGCAGCTTAATATGTATCCGCTCATGGAATAAAAGCTACATTTTCGTTGTCATAGATTAACATCAAAGCTCCATCCATTTACTCAGCCTGCTGATAAGTACATCAAAGGAAAAGGAAGTCATACCTTTGCATTGTGAAACTAGAATCTTGGTCCCTGCATTCTTTCACCTGTGGATAACAAAAGTTATCAGTAAGAGCAAGCTACATACGCCAAAAATAAGACTGATAAGGTGCTTTTGAATGCACACAACCTTGTCTGTATCAATGTGCTTTCATTTAAAGGATGCAATCACACGTACATTATCATTCGCGATGAAGATTACTACAGCAGCACATCCTACATGTAATGAAAGTAGGGGTGAACAGGAAGGCGGATAACTACATTATTGAATATGAAATGCTGATAACTTTTCCAATAATTTGGGAAATTTTAGGCTATGACTATGTTGCTGTTCCTTCCTTTTTTTTTTTTTTGCAAAAATACTCCATCATTGTTTTACCATTACTGGAGATTTGGGTATATTTAATGACAACTTGACATGCCAGTTGCTCATGGTTGAACAACTCTAAACGTGGATGAGTGGAGAAAGGTAGGAAAAATGACAAGAAAGTAGTTCTAGACATGACTTGCATTTTCTTCGTTCCTGTGACATCACCATAAAATACGACCGACAGCGTCAGCATGTCATCCATGTGAGCGAATCTATACGATGAAAGACTACATGAGGTTTTGACAACTTGATCCACGATAAACGGACACCACATTTAACCTGGAATAGCAGCTTGGGCTTGTTGTTTTTCCATCCTGGTGTTAACAGCGCAAAACGTAGACGGGACACGAGACGAGAAAACACCACAACCGCTGTCAGCGCTTGTAGTGTCTTTTCGTCTCGTGTCCTGTCTACGTTTTGCGCTGTTAACACCAGGCGCATTTAACCTGACACCGCCCACAGATACGTATTCCCTCATGCCCTCTGAAAACACCGTAAAAGATTATCAAATGATACTGAATAAGAAGACAAAGCGACAGCTTGTGAAAGTAGTATAATCACATGCTTGTGGCTCTGACAAAGCATGTTGCTGAAGGTGCCGGTTTCTGACAAGGCATGGTTAAAAAGAAAACAAGTCACAAGCGCTTAATGGAATGTCACCAGTCTATCCTAGCTTTTCCAGGCATATTGAGGATGACAAACATACATTCTGCTGAGTCTAATTTTAAACATAGGGCAGAGACAAATAAAAGCAAGCTTAAAGTTGCATGCTGAGCCATTCGAATGAGCTGCACTTCGCGCGGAGCACACAGACGTTGGCATGACAAACTTACGTCCTTCAATAGTAAATTTGGCACAGGCGTCGTCCGTTCCAGCACTTAAGGCAAACTCACGCTTATTTTCAGTACCATAGCGGCTCCGAATTTTGTGATAAGCTGACAAGCAGTCATTCCGCCTGTTTACATTTCTGCGCCGTCTGGCGGACCGACCGACAGACGCAAGGCGGGTATGGCGATACAGCTGACGCGGCTGTCTGCTTTCGCGAGCTGCAAACCACTGCAAAATTCGTCTTTTTGTCAATAGTAACCAAAAGGAAAATAAGTACGGCCACAAAAGAACACTTACGCTAAACATAAAGCTCTCAAACCATGCTTATAAAGTCTCTTTCACTCAGATTCACTCAAATTGAGTACCAAGCTTTGAACTTTCGGTTTCGAGTCAATAGTAACCTTAGCTGGGCGCGTTTTTCGAAAGATTTTTATACCGGCGTCCCACAGCTACTTTCGGTCGCGATCATGCGCGATCCGGATCAAAATTGTCGACCGTGATTTGCTCCCTCGCGCAGCTTGCGCAAAGGAACCAATCGTGATCGAGAAATTTGATCCGGATAGGGCTTGATCGCGATCAAAAGTGCGCCGTGTGGCACCCGATTGCCACTTTTATGTTTTCTTTAGTATAAATAACCTGGAAAACAAGCTTTGACGAACGAAGTATGTTCGCAGAGCCAATGCTGCGAAAATATGACTGAATGTATTGCTGGGTCATGCGCCTTACGCTCGTACGTGTTCCTACAAACTCAGGCTCTACTAATGTGAGCGTCGTCTTCATTCTCCAGTTCTTCGAAGTCCCGGAATAAGGAGCCCCGGTGCTGACGACACAACAAGAATGCGGGCACGCAGAGGCCAGAATTGGGAGTGCACCACAGCATGTCTGAACCATGAGCGACTGCTTCAACCACGTGCTCTGTAACGTTACATAATTTTGGAGCAAGGCAATTTGTCATCAGCAGTCGTTGTCACGTACGGCACTAATGTGCAACGCATAACTGCAAGGTTGTGTCTTCCTTGGTCAGGTGCTCCGCAGCTGCTGGGGACTGAGGATCAACCAATGGCCCTCAGTCCCCAGCCGCTGCAGAGCACCTGACCAAAGGGGCGGTCAGACCTGTAACGCAGCAGAGGGTGCTAAGAATCTCTGGACCCGCACATGCCACCATTGGAAACTGACCCTGGCAACCTTTAAGAACCAAACTCTGTCGAGTGAAGCTAGCTTAACAGGACTCTTTGAGGAACTATCAGAAGTTATTTGGGTTATTTAATTATTGGCCTTAGTGAGATTAGAAGAACTGGTGAGGCTTATACAGTGCTGACTAACAGCCATGTCCTCTGCTATAGAAGTCTCCAAGATAAGAATCAATACGGGGTAGGATTCCTAATCCATAAGGACATAGCGCGCAACATTGACGAATTCTACAGTGTTGATGAGAGGGTAGTAGTAGTCGTAATCAAACTTAATAAGAGGTATAGATTAAAGGTAGTGCAAGCCTACGTTCCAACATCTACTAATGATGACGATGAAGTAGATAAGTTTTATGAAGACGTTGAATTAGCGATGAGAAAAGTGCAAATGTGACTTCAACGCAAAAGTGGGGAAAAAAGCAGGCTGCTGAACAAGCAGTTGGCAACTACGGCGTCGATTCTAGGAACGCTACAGGAGATATGCTGGTAGAATTCGCAGAAAGAAATAAACTTCGAATAATGAAGACTTTCTTCAGGAAGCGTAGCATCATAAAGTGGACCTGGAAACGTTCTAATGGTGAAACAAGAAATGAAATTGATTTTATACTTTCTGCCAATACCAACATAGTGCAGGATGGAGAAGTGTTAGGTAGGGTAAAGTGCAGTGACCATAGGTAGTGGGGGCTAGGATTCAACTAAATTTGAAGAGAGAAAGAGTAAAATTGGTCAAGAAGAAACAGGCAAACATAGATGTAGTAAGGGTAAAAGCAGACCAATTCAGGCTGGTACTTGCAAACAAATATGCAGCCTTAGAACAGAGAGATGAATATGACATAGAGGTAATGAGTGAAAGCGTAACTAGGCTGGCTTCAGAGGCAGCAATTGATGTGGGAGGTAAAGCACCAAGTCAACCAGTAGGTAAGCTCTCCCAAGTAGCAAAGGACCTAATAAATAAACGACAAAAATGAAAGTGTCCAACTCAAGAGATAAGATAGAATTCACGGAACTGTCAAAACTGATCAACAAGGCGAAACTAAGGGATATCGTGGTTCAAATCGTGGTTTTGTCACGTAAAACCTCAGGCTTCAATTCAGTCTCTCGCCCACTGAACTACATGGGTTGAACTCGGAAAGAGGTTATCGAAGGTGGCGACTCGGTTGGTCAATCCTGATACCAGTGCACAAGGGTGGTAATGTGGTGTGCAACGCGCGCTGATCGTGGAGGCAGTGCTATGAACGGCCCGTGTGTGCCGATCCTGGTAGTTTAGCATGCGGATTTAGCAAGTGTGTGCCGAAGTGTCGGTTGATTGCTGCATGTTCAAGGGAATCGGACAGCGCAAAGGTGTAGAGGACAGATAGCGCTGTGTCGGCCGTCTACACTATATAAGTGCTTCTGCGCTATTCGATTCCCTTCAACATGTGGATCTAGATTGTTTGCCTCTTCCTCCGGGTTTGGCGTCGGTGTCTCTACGAGCTGACGAAGTGGGCTCTCACACATCTAGCTGTCGCACTCGCGTCGGAGTGCCGCAGAGAGAGACAACTGCGTCGCGGTGAGGAGAGGCTAATTTGGAAGTAAGTTTGTCACGTCATTGCAAGAGGTGAAGGCACAATAAACGTCAAGCGTTACATTTCGTGCGTGTCAGTGCATACAGCCCTACTTGCAATTCTACCTGCACCGCGGCACCAACAGCGCCTTAGTTTTGAGTGTGCGATGGAATCCGTTGCGGGTATGGTCTCGAATGCGAAGCAGTGACGATCATTGACTTCTTTATTCCTTGAACGAAGTAAACCTAATTCGCATTCGTTCTAGTGTATTACTTCAACGCAAGAAACCTAATCACATGCATGACATCAACATAGCATGACGTAAACATGGCCACTTCCGCAACGTGACATTGGAAATGTAGTATCTCAATAAAAGAAACTTGGAGTCTGGCGATTCCCGCGCACTGTGGGATATATATATATATATATATATATATATATATATATATATATATATATATATATATATATATATATATATATATATATATACCAGGGAGGGGCGTAACCATTGGGGCTTATGGGGCTCCAGCCCCCCCCCCCCCCGAAATTTTTTCGTGCTGTCATGCACCGCCGACCACAACAACCCCTGGCGCCGCAAATCATTCTGGATTTTGTCTAGAATGTATTTTTCATGCTCGAAAAGACATTTCGTCGCGAAGATTGTGAACTCAGGCTGGATTTCATGGCAACGCCCATGCACCGGGAGTCATATGACTCAAGGAGCCCCATCCGAGCACAAAGTGTTAATGGCGTTTTGATGGCGAGCGGGCTCGTAGCGGCATCTCGCGGAGGCCGCGGAATCTACGGAGCACATGGATTTAAATTCCGAAACTTTATGGGTTTAAAGATCACATAACCTTTCGATGCGAAAGATGCATTGACATCTCCAAAGTGTTGCTTTAGATTTTAAATTCCGGATCTTTGTGGGTTTAATGTTCTTATAAGCATTTGACGCTAAAGGTGCATTGACTTTTCTAAAGTCGTACATCGGACCATACAACGATACAAGCCAAATCAACACACTATCAGACAAGTTGACAAATCACGCAGCAAGGACCTATGAGACAAAGCGTTGTGACGGTTCATTTGTGCCGTCATGTCACAGAAAAGAATAACATTTTTTTTTTCACCAGCGCCAAAGCATTCATGTCAAGACACTAAAGCCAGCAAAGGTAACTACGTCTTTATTTTTTCTAATTTGACTTTTATTCGCGAGGACACGTTGAGCCTCTTTTTTTCTTGTTCTCGCTACCCGCGGGCTGCCAGGGGCAGCCAGAGGTGATAAGTTTTTCACGTGTTGCCCTGACCACCGCGCAGCGTACTTCGATGCGCGCTTGTTTTTGTCTGGCCGAGTGGAGCTTGGTCTCACAGAGGTTTGGACGCCTTCTGGTTAGCGGACGAGAAAAAAATAATCAATGGTTGCTCACCGCCACCACTATGGGGGCTCGACGGATTTCAATGCGTTCGCTTGAAGGCATCACCTTCATTTCGATGTTATCGCAACCTCTCCGAAAAGTCTTTTGTATCGCCAGTGTAGGATAACAAGCAACATGCATATGGTTCTCTGTGTACCAAGCGTCTCACGTTTTCATCGGTATTCCTTCGGTAGCCACATTAGGTGCGCAAAGTAGGCATTCGATCGTGGCAAACATGCTTTCCTTTGCGTTTTTTTTTTTCATTTGCGTGGCCCCGCCCCACAAAACAAAAATAAGAAATACATTGTTGCGGCGCAGCGAACTGTAGCATGGTGAAAGTTCGATTGCGTTACTTCTTTATTTGCGGAAAGTAATTGGTCATGGGACTCCAGTTGCCGGATACTCTTACTATATTATTGCGATATCAATTATATGGACACTCAAGGTGCATTCCTGTCGTCGCCGTCATGTTTCGTGTGAAGTCCAAGGGCTTCACACGGAACATGATCGTCACAGCTCGCCGCATGCTGTATGTGCTAGTGAAAGCATAGGGGGGGGGGGGGGGGAGATGGGGTGATCTGACGATGGTGTGTCAGTCTTGTGTGCGCAACGAAGAATAGCGAGAAGGAATCGCGCCGCGTTCCATCGCGCGCGATGCATCGGGGGGAGTAAAGGGAGGTGGGGGTGGGGAGGGGGGCTTCGTATTCTGTGATCTGCCAACCTGTGATTGCGCAACATGTTTATTTGCCTTGTTTGACGCATTATACAGAGTAATGCAAAAGGATAGACAGTTGGACGAGTTGGTAGGGTAACATGATTTTGGCTTCTAGCGCGAAGTGAAACACGGACACAGAAAGGAGCAGACAGGACGCTCCTGTCTGCTCCTTTCTGTGTCCGTGTTTGACTTCGCGCTAGAAGCCAAAATTATACAGAGTGTTTCATTTCAGCTAACTTTAGCCAGTGTTCAAAAATATGCCGATGCCCTTTAAGACGACGCGGCCAAATGCATGTTGCTCACTTTTGTATGCAGTGTGTCACGCAATTTTTTGTGTATTTTGTTTAATTCGATACTTAGTCAAAAGTAATTGACCAATTTCTGAAGCAACGAAGCTAGGAAAAATATCCAATGAGAAAGTTGCAGAGCGGTTTGCAAAACGTCTGAATGAACAGTTTCTGTCTTTATATCTATTAAGTACTAGTGCTTTTCAGCTTACTGCGGATGCCCGCGAAATACAAAAAAAAAAAAAAAAAAACACGACCTGACATGCCCGCTTGCGCGTCGTGAGTGCACTGCTTCCAAGTGTTCCACGCACTAACAGTCGCACCGCCGCTTAATAAGCGACAAGGCATCGACGCAAGCGTTGGCTGTTTGATTTAAGCTAGCAACCGTTATCACTCGCGTTGCGTAAAGCGACTGACGGACGTGGTGGTAGTTCCAGACAGCGATAGACAGACTATCGTGCATCGGCTGCTAAAGCGCAAGCAACTTCGTGCTGCCTTTTTCCACCCAGGAAAAAGCAGACGTGATTTTTACCCTAGGAGCTGCAGGCGGACAGAGACGGCAGGATGCAAGAATATTTCGAAGCAGGCACCCGGGCACGCGACCAAGCCCGATGACAATATTCAACACCTACGAGTAGCTGAAGCAAACCCGCAGCTTCAGAAGAAAGAAGCAGAGAGCTTCAGTGATAAATAATGAGGTTCGCTCCAACGTTTTGTCTTTTATGGCGGCTAATCCACACGCTGGCACGCGCAGCGTGAGCGCACAGCTCTGTGTGCCCAGCTCAAGTTCCTGGAGGATTTTCAAAACAGCTGGAATGCACCCCTATCATCTGCAGTTGCATCAATGGCTAGAGTCAAGGGATCTCCAAAAGAGACTCGACTTTGCGAATTGGATCTTGATTCAGGAGGAGGAAGATTCCGACTTTCTCACCATGTTACTGAGGCGAACTATTCCCAAGATTACCAAGTAAATATCCCCAAAGCACACTATTGGAGTGAGCAAAATCCCGAGTGGCTAAGAAGATCCCGCCACCAGTATCAGTAGTCTTTTGACGTTTGGTGCGGACTATATGATGGCACAGTCATTGGCCCACTGTTTTTAACAACACTCTGACCGGCAAAAGGTATGTCAGTTTCTCAGAGGGCCGGTTGAAGACTTCTGCTGCAACATGCCACTAGCCCGGCTTGACGCAATTTGGTATGAACACGACAGGGCCCCAGCCCACGGCTGCAGTCAAGCACAAGCATGGCTTGATGTTATCTTCCAGGGCAATGGATAGAGAGAAACGGTCCTGACCTGTGGCCAGCAAGGTCACCCGACTTCAACCCTCTTGACTTTTTCTTGTGGGGCTATATTAAGGATCACGTATACACGACGGAAATGACGACTCCAGAAGCCTTACAGGAGAAGATAACTAAAGTCTGCCACAGCATTTCACCGATTCGTGCTCAAGGCAGCGACAGCAAGCCTTCTCAGAAGATCATAGTGTTATATCGCTGCAGGAGGTGATCTCTTCGAGCACTTGCTGAGAAAGCGCATGAAAAATAAACGTAAATTCAGTGAAAAATTGCGTCTGGCCATTTAGGAATACTCTTATTCTAAACATTTTCAGCCTCCTGAAAACCGAGTTTTTTATTTAGGGATGTTCAATTTGCTTACAGCTATCGCAAAATGACGGACCTGTTGCTTCCGGCGTCACAAGCGATAACCGCTGCCCGTCTGCTTATCGCTATAATGAACTTGCGCAGGTGTAGAACATCGCTGGCGTAAATGGCACAGACAACGCCTACGTCGCTGCCCTGCCACCTTTTAAGCGTCAGCGCGCCTATGGCTGCTTGTGCGCGGAACATTTGCGAGCAGTGCAATCAAGACGCCAAGTGGACATGTCACGAGGCGTTTTGTATTTTGCGGGCATCATCACTAAGCTAAAATACAATCATACTTAATAGAAAGACAGAAACTGTTTATTCGGACGTCTTGAAAATTGCTCTGCTATTTTCTGATTGGAATTTTTTCCCTAGCTTCGTTACTTCAGAAGTTGGTTCATTATTCTTCACTAAAAATCTAATTAAGCAAAATACAAAAAATAGCGTGGCAGACTACATAAAAAAGTGAGTAATATGCATTTTGTCGCGTCGTCTTAGAGTGCATTGGCATATTTTAAAACTCTGACTGAAGTTAGCTGAAACACCCTGTATATAGCGACTTTTGCTTAGATACGTAAATTTATTGGAGACTTATATGTGTATTTAAATATCTTGTTGCGAGGTTTTGTGGATACATGCAGTACTTTCTTTCTCGTTATCAAGCTTTATCTTCGCGGTTGTGCATTCTATTGTATCTTCGCATTTCTAATGTATATTTTGCAGGACTCCTGCTTTTTATATGTGATCTCTATTGCAACTATAATTTCGGCTCCTGCGCAATACATTGTAATGAAGGATAGCGTCATTGAGGTTTTTCCCTGGCCGTTGCATATGTACAAAAATGTACACAAGGTTCTTGAATGACAAAGTTTCATTAAAATATTTGTCCTCAACTTGCTCATTACACGGCCTTTACATTTCTCATATCAGCGGCATACACTGCTTTGCTGGTTTCGAACTGATGTAGTTCTAAAGTTTGTGTGATATTTTATCTACTTATTAAATAGACAAGTTAGTTTGTTAGTTAGATGACCACACAATTAGCTTGTGTGGTCATCTTGGTACTTCATTCGTCATCATCATCGTCAGCCTGTCTTTATGAACACTGCAGGACGAAGGCCTCTCCCAGCGATCTCCAATTACCCCTGTCTTGCGCCAGCTGATTCCAACTTGCGCCTGCTGATTTCCTAATTTCATCACCTCTCCCCCTAATTATCTGCCTTCCTCGACGGCAATTCCCTCCATTTGGCACCCATTCTGTAACTCTAATAGTCCATCGGTTATCCATCCTACGCATTACATGGCCTGCCCTGCTCCATTTTTAACGCCAAAGCGTTAAGGTCCCCGTGTCATAGAAAATGTGGCGTCGGACGTTGTTTCGGCAAAAAGATATTTGAGCCACCCGTACCCAGGCCCTCCATGTGGCGGAAGGGAGATACTGAACTAATAGAATTTATCAAGCTACAATACGTAAGAAAATCGTAAAGCACGACTTACACACAACCTACAGACATGATAGCATCGGATTATAATTTTACTACACGAGAAAACATAATTTTGTTACGCGAAACGTTTACAACGTTTCTACCATTTTTAGCCCGGCCACGGCGCCCGCCGTTTGCACGCTGGCGCGTGAGTATCTCAGGGGCCACGGAGCGGTGTGCCGGGTTCCTTGTAATATCCAGATGGCGCTCGCCTCTGCCGCATCGCGGCCCAGGCAAGAGGCCGTGTCTCTACCAGAAAGCCCGCCTTCGTGCATAACGTTCGCGGCCAGCGTTTCCTGGTAAAAATTACTGTTACATACACTCCACTTGGCAGGAAGCGTGAGAAGCAGTCAGGGATCTTTGAATGTCATCACGTTCCACTCTTAAAGGCGAAGCTTAAGCGTCCTCCATCTTTTTTTTCTCCTAATGTCAACTAGAATATCGGCTATCCCCGTTTTCTCTCTGATTCACACCGCTCTCTTCCTTTCTCTTAACGTTACGCCTAACCTTTTTCGTCCCATCGCTCTTTGAGCGTTCCTTAACTTCTCGAGCTTCTTTGTTAACCTCTAAGTTTCTGCCCCATAGAAACTTGGAGGTTGACAAAGATGCTCGAGAAGTTAAGGAACGCTCAAAGAGCGCTGGAACGAAAAATGTTAGGCGTAACGTTAAGAGATCACCCAAACAGCTTGGCCATTTTCTAACCCTCTTAACATAGTCCCTCTGGAAAGTGACGCGATAATATATGCCATACAAGAAGCCTCTCTACTCACTAAGCACCAGTCCAGTAAAATCAACCTTATACCGACTCCAGCAAAGCCATTCTCAACATACAACACCGACTATTAGAAACCCACCTACATGACATTCTAATAGAATCCTGTAACCGCAAATCGAACATTACAATCACTTTGCGTTAGATACCTGGTCATACTGGGATCTAGAAAAATGAGTTGGTTCATCAACGTGCCCGCGAAATTAACCTCCGGGCGCCCTCGATTCCCTGGGCAAATCCAACGACAGTGGAACACGCCGCCACGTACAAAGAGCAAATAGCTGAACACTACAAGAACGTCAGGGAAAACCGCACTATTTTACCCCAACCTCATCCTTCACTCAACACGGAACAAGCACATGTCCTTTGCAAAGTTTAAACGAACACTCTTCTCACCCCCCTAATGCTCTACAACTTCGGTTGGCGTACCACAGCTCACTGCCCCAACTGTCCGGAGATAAGGGCAGATATAGAACACATTCGGTACTCGTGTAACGCTGCCATTACTTCTCCTTATTTTCCTTAGCCTTTGCCACCTTCCTGGAGGGTATGGCTTCACTCGGACTCGGCGGATGACCAGCGAGCCTTAGCGGAGCAAGCGCTCTTCTTTACTGGTTTGGTTTGGAGCCTGTAGATATAGCACAACCCACTACGGGGGATTGGCCATGAATCGGGCGGCAGTGGGTTCAAAAAGAATAAATGCCTAAATAGGATTTTTTTTTTTTTTACTGAAAAGGTGATATTAAATTAATTCTAATCGTTAATAATAATTTTCATGCTATAGTTTCTTAAAATTAGAAGTTAATTAGCAATAGCATAGCAGTAAAATTAGCATGGAAGTCTCCTTGTTTCCATTATAAAATTATATATGGCATCACATACGTTCCTATTACAGTGTCCTAGTGCCGACGCCCCCAGAGACAGAATGATAGGTAGCGTGATGGCTAATCCAAGTTGGCGGAAGGGACCTTCTAGAAGTCGTTTTCTATGCACTTTGAACCTACGACACTCAATAAAAAAATGATCCATAGTTTCGGGTTCATTGCAGTAAAAACATTTAGGAGAAGGTGCCAAACCAGACCTATGGGAATAGAAATTAAGCCGTGGTATTCGGCAACGCAGACGCGTAAATGAAACTTCAAATTTTCTTGTTGCACACCATACGCTGTGCCAAGGAAATCTAAGGTGCTGAAAATCGGCGTTATCTAATACACATGATTTGGCATGTTCTTCTTGAATGGAAAATTTTTAAAATCTTGCAGAAGTGACGTATGCCGAAGGTTTTAAGATCTGGGCTTCAGTGTTTGCCTTAAATAAAGTTCTTTTTCTCCTCCTCCTCTGCCGCATATGTTAGCACCGGTAGAATGCAATGATTGTACGCTTTTCTTTTAAACGAGAGTGGTAATATCCCAGTAGGGATTTGGTAATGCCTGCTGTGGGCACTGCAACCCATTTTTATCTTTCCGCACATTTCCTTCTCATGACCAGCGCTCCCTGTGAGTAATTTACCTGGGTAAACGTACTCCTGCACATACTCTAGAGGCTGACAGGCGATCATGAATTCTCGTTCCCTTGCCAGGCTATTGCTTTTTTCGACATCTGTCAAAATTCTGGTATATCACGCACTCTTCCAGGCACATATAAACTACTGCAGTCTAGTATGGTTAACAACTACTAAGACAAATAGGATGAAAATCCACATGTTACAAAAAAAGATAGTTCAATACATTGCAAACATTCCGTACTTATCACACACTGGCGTTGCATTTCAGACCTATAAGGTTATGGCCTCTCATCACATGTACAACTTTCGTATTCTTCGCCCGTTCTATTTTTCGGCCAGCTTCTTTCACGATTTAAGGCTAAACCCCATTAGCGCGATTTTGTGCGCGACAGCGACGAGCGACGGGTTCGCGCGACGGATCGGGCCGTCGCTTGAACAGATCGCTCGGTCTTGTCGCGCGATCGCTCGGTTTTGCAAATCTAGAATCCGTCGCTCGTCGCCCGGAAGTGCTATGAGCGACTAGCCAATAGCGCAAAGCCGGAACTGGACGTACATAACTCCAGCACTTCCGATTGTCGCACGGAACGAGCAAACAATTGAATTTTTATACGTGCAAGGATAAGAATCTACTGCAAGACTTTCAGAAATAGTTATGCTGCTTTTTACAGTAAAATACATCAACTTAAGTTAATAAAGCACGCGTCACGCTAGTTTCGGCGCCTATATTGCTGCCCTCATACCGGCAACACTGGGGAGACGTTGCTCGAAGTCATCGCTCGCATGGGGTGCAACTTGTAGGCGACGAGCGAACGCGACAGCCATCTCCATCGCGTCGCTTGTCGCTGTCGCGTGCAAGATCGCTTGCATGGGGTTTATACTTTACTTACACCCGCAGCATCAATAAATCCCGCACTAAGTAACATATGCACGCGAAACACGGACTTGTGGTTTACACCGCGTTTACGCACGAACTACAAGTTACAAACCCTTGAACATAATTTACCTAGTATCCTAAACAGGTACAAGCATACCATGGGCTTTACTTTGAAACAGCTTAAAGAATATTTTCGAAACATGTAGCCTTATAATACTGTTAACTATCAGGATGCAATGCAGACTGCACAAGTGGTTTTATTTTCGATCTCGACTAAACTTCGAACCTATATTATTGTTGGAAATGGATATGTTATACATTTTTACTGTTGGTATATATCTGTGAGCTGTTGAAGTCAAATCGGTTTATTTGTGTATTTACAATATATGCGTGTGTTAGTATATATGTGGGTATATGTGGAAGAATATGTGCATGTCACCTGTGTGTGTTATTAATGGCTATGTTTTATCATTAATCTGTTTCAACTCCTAAATGTAGCCACTGCTAAATGTTTCCAGGTTGCCTGGGCCCAGTCAAACTGTCAAAAAACAGCTTTTTGCCCAGGTATCCCTACCAGGAATGTGTATTTTTTTCTGAAAAATAAAACTGAAATGAAATGAACATTACCTTTCTCTTCTGCATATTAATCTTCAACCCTACTGTTACAGTTTCTCGGTTAAGGTCCTCAATAATTTGTTGCAATTCATCCCCAATGTTTTTGAACAGGACAATGTCATCTGCCAACCGAAGGTTGTTTAGACATTCGCCGTTGATCCTCATTCCTAAACCTTCTCAGCTTGCATACTTCCAAGCATGCAGTGAATAGCATTTGAAAGATTGCCTTCTTGCCAGACCCCTTTCTTGATAGGTAACTTTCTACTATTCTTGCGGAGAACCAAAGTAGCTGTGAAATCTTTGTAAATATTTCCCAAGATATTCACGTATGCCTGCTGTGCTGCTTGATTACGCAATGCCTCTATGACTACTGGTATCTCTACTAAATGAAATGTCTTTTTAAGGCGAAAGGCTTGAGTGGTTTAAGCCTTAAGCGATGTCTAGGCCAGTGAAGCAAATAACATCATCATCAGGATTGGCTTATACCGCCGTAAGCAACCAAAGATACAGTGGCTAAATATGAATGAAGAAACGAACAAAGAGAGAAAGACGGAAAGAAAGAGAGAACGAAAGAGAGAACGAAAGAACCTTTAGGTAGTGCATTAGGTGCTTGCATGTGTCGTTGAGGTGGTCGACCTACACCGCCATACGTTGAATTCGCACTGCGGCTTGTTATGTCTTACAAGAAGTGTAACCACTACGATCGTATAATTTAATGCGTTACCATATGTGCAGCATGCTTTCGCCTTCACGTGTTATAGGAGTGTAACATGCTGCCGAACTTTTCATAATCTATAAAAACCATATAGAGAGGTTTATTGTACACCGCAGATTTCTCAATTACCTGATTGATGACGTGGATGTGATCCATTGTACCCGACCTACTTACTCTCTTGGTTGCTTGAAGTGTCGCGCCCTGATCCTATTGGAAGTTACCTTGGTGAATTTGTTATACAATACATGAACGAAAGCTAATTCTTCAATTCTTTAACGTCTACCTTCTTGTGGATTAGTACTATGTTGGCTTTCTTCCAGCTCTCTGGTACACTTGAAATCGTGAGCCATTGCATATAAGGGGCCGCAAGCTTTTCAAGCATATCTCCTTCATCTTTGATTAAATCGATTGTATTTCCATCTTCTCCTGCTGCTTTTCCCCGAGTCATGTATTGCAAGACTCTTCTAACGTGATGACTAGTTATAGAAGGAGCGCTTGTATCCTGTTCATCACTACTTCCTATGAGTGTTGCGTGGATGCTCTGGGTACTGTACAAGTCAGTATGGAATTCTGCTGTTTTTAGCATATAATTGAAATTGTTGATGACAGTACCCTGCTTATCTTTCACTGCATACATCTTGCTCTGCCCTATGCCAAGTTTTCTTCTGATTTCATGCTGCGGCTACGTTTTACTGCTTCCCCAATCTTTCTCACGTAATAATATGGAATATCGCTCACTTTCTTCTTGTTTATCAGCTTTGACAGTTGAGCAAATTCTATCAGATTTCTTCATTTCAGAGACTTTCATGGTTTGTCCTTTATTAGATTCTCTATTACTTGGGAGAGCTTACCTCCCACTTTCAACTATACCTACATTTAATATCCCCATGCCTGAACAGCGGGGGGCTGTGCTGCTCAGCGCGTGCCCGGAGGACCAAGTCTGGGCAGTCCGGCTGGCCGATGACGCCGCCAAGACTCAAGGTCTGGCCGCCGCCTGAGGAAGGGGGGCTCCCTTGGAGTTAGTCTCCCTGCGCCCGCCCCCCTTGATCCCAGCAAGGACATTCAATGAAATTTTGTCTCTCTTACCTTCCACTTGAATTGCTGCTTCTGAAATGAGCCTAATTACGGTTTCATTCAATACCCGGATGTTATTTTCATCTTCCAGTTCTAAAGCTGCATATTTGTTCGCGAGAGCCAGCCTGAATTCGTCTGATTTGACCCTTACTGCGTCTAGGTTGGCCGCTTCTAGGCTAATTTTGCTCTTTCCCTCTTCAAACTGAGAGCAATCATCGATCTGACTAACCTGTGGTCGTTGCCCTTTACCCTGCACTACGCTGGCGACGGCAGATAGTACGAAATCTATTTTATTTCTTCTTTCTACAGTAGTGCTTTTCCAGGTCCACTTCCTGTTACTGCGCTTCATGAAGGAGGTGAGATTTGATCTCGAAGTTAAAAAAAAGAGAAAAAGCATATCTCAATCAATTTCCAGACTTTGTCCATTTCATCGTTTTGTCCTAAAAGCCCACAAAGCGAATGCAAGTACGAGTGACGCACTGTTGTTGCAGGGAATCAAGGCACCAAATAGTTACAAATCACTTTACCTGAAGACAGTGCAGCGACAGGCACAGTTCGATTCGTCTTCAAACAATTTATTTAAACAACAGCCACTATAAACAACTCCCCGTACAAGGGACAAATGAATCGCCATAATGCGAGAACCGAGTTCCGGCATCTCTGCCACACACACACACACACACACACACACACACACACACACGCACACACACACTGGTGCACTATTATCATCTGTGGAACGACAAGACATCCACACGCATACAGCACGGACAAACGATTCAATTTAAGGGCCGGAGTGTCAAGCTAAATGTATACATCAGTTGACAAAAAACTCGCTCACTTATTGTGAACGAGTGTGTGTGCGAAAACTACACTAGCACGGGCGTTCGTTTCCGACGCCAATGACAGCCCTTGTCAGGTCACTTACATCTCACTTGACACTTTGAAACTACTGAGTGTGACTATATTCACCCACTACATTCAAACGTGGCTAGGGAACGACAAACGACAAAAAGGAAATTAAATAGACTTCACAATACAAAGTGTAAGGGGGGATACTGACGGACGCAGAACGTATACGACATCATTTAGCGTTCGCTTGAGCCAGCAATATCGGCCATGACCTATCCTCCATGCGGTTTTATTATAAAGTTGTTCAAACCATACGGCAGTCGCCGTGCCAGTCAATCGCCAACCGAACATATCTTGCTGTGGCAACGTTACAGTCTAAAATTCTATCTGCGCACCACAACGCATAATTGTTCCGCCTTCGAGAAACGAACAAATTACCAAAAATTAGAAAATCGTATGGAACTATCCGAACTATCCGTATGAACCTATCCGGAAACTCTTTCTGGAAAATAGGGTTAGGCGACACTCCAAATCGTACGATTTACAGAGGTCATTGTTAGCGCTTAGGCTGTCGAAAATGGAATTTCGCACATTTTTCATGCTTTATTAACCTGCAATCGCGAAACCCGACAGAAATATGCAGGTTGTCCCACGGAACTTCAGCCAGGACTTCAAGAATGAAATGCACTTCCGACGCGAATCGAACCGATTGTGTAGTGTTGGCAATAGCCTAGAGTAATTCAGGCTATTTTTATTTTCACAATAACTAATTATTTCATTAGGTGTGCAATTGGTGAACGAGCAAGTGGTTACGGGAAGTCACAGGGCGCTATGCTGGTTGTAGGCATCTGGGCCACCAGCTCTTGAAGCCAACGCCGGTTGTAGGCATCCGGGCCACCAGCTCTTGAAGCCAACGCTGGTTGTAGGCATCTGGGCCACCAGCTCTTGACGCCAGCCTAACGGCGCAAATGCATGCTCATGGCGAGCGCGGCCGAAACGATAAAGCGGCGATAAAGCCACAGTCGGGCTGCTGCCGTGCTTGCTCACCCATTGCACGCTTGAACTCAGCACAATAAGAGTGCGCAAGCGCCCCATCGCGTTTTTTTTCCTAGTTCGTGGGCTTCTTTTTTTTGACATGCGAAAAAATTTATACGTGAGACGTATCACGTAGAAAACAATTTATGAAGTGGTTTCTGAATGTGCTCTACAACATGGCGTATCACACTTGCGGTCTTAAGCCATCTATCAAATAGTTAGGTAATTAAACGTAATTGAATAATCAGTTATGGCGAAAATAAAAATAAACGTAGCCTGACATAATCTAGGCTGTTGCCAACTCTATACATTCGGTTCATTTCGCATCCGAAGTGCATTTCATTTTTGAAGCCTTGGTTCAAGTAACGTGGGACAACCTGTATATAGGCGGCGAAAGGCAGACCGGTTCTCACAAGAACGAAGCGTTTATCTAGCTGGTGTGTCATTATGGACACACCAGACAATGTGGTGTAATACATAAGTATTACACCACATTGTCTAGTTATGCAATGACGGTGTTTTTAACCAACCAGAGAGGCGGTTGTAGCTCTCTGGGTCGATCACATCTGACAAGATGGCCAATTTGACAATATCCAGACTACCGCCCAAGAGACTGTCCCGCAGGAGATGTATGCTGTTGGACTGGCTTTGGACGCACAGGTCCGGCAAATGTCCTCTTGATGCGCGCGGGGAAACTTCTGAATGTGGAAGGGCAACAGCTGCATGTGCACAGATGGCTCCTAAAGCTGGTACGGATAGTCTCTTATGTCCCTGCATTTTATCCTGTCCACACATCTGCTTGGTTCTACCGTGACTGATCACATTTAGCCGTGATGACACCTTCCAAAAAGCTTTATTGTTAAAAGAAAGGTTGCTCTAGGCGACCGCCCACACCACTGTGACGCGCTTTGTTGACGAACCTTTGTGGAGTTTTAAAATGCCGCGAGTGTTTAGTGGACGGTGGGAGGGGCAGGAACAATGGAATGATGAGAAGACTCAAAATTGGTAGCATCGACGTATTTGCATGGCCTGTTTCATAATCCTAAGTGCGTGGCCACTATGAGCGGCATCACGCTGGTGTTTTTGGCGCCGAGCAAACTGACTAGGTTGTGCAAAAGCATCACAGGAGAGAAGAAAGGTGTGAGTAGTAGCTGCGGAAAAAAGCACACTACTTATTTTTTTTTCACAAGAAAGTGTGCATTATAGGTCGTGTACCTCTTTCATGCGGACTCTCCTACGTTGCCCAGACAGGCCGTTGCATCAATTATCGCATGCATGAGCATCGCAATTTGCTTCCTACCGGCACAGGAAGGAACTTGCCCTTGCATTGCAAAACTTGCGAATGCCGACCACTTTTTTATAGTGTTTCGATTGTGGGAAGAGAGTGCAGTAGACTGGAAAGAGAAATAAGCGAATCGTTCCACACCAGAAAGTTGGGCGCGCATATATGTGCGAGTAAACCTTCGGTCTATCTCACTGATAAGAAACTTCAATTTTTTAAGGTTACCACTCTAATCCAAGTGTTGTGGCCCTTATCGGGAGGGTCTTGTGGCTAGGTTTGTTCTTGTTGTTGATATTTGACTATAAACCTTGTTATTGTTGTTGGTTTTTTATGCATGCGTGGCGAAGATTTCTGAAATGTATTCTCAGTAAACTGCAATTGTAAGTCCAACGTTGTCCTGTGCGTTTCTTCTTCTTGTGCTTGCGTCTGTACTTGCTGGAACACCCTATACTATCGCCATGCACCAACTGGCCCAGCAAACCACACTAATAAATTTCGATCGTAGTTCATCCATTGCTCTGTGTCCCTTTTTTGTACTCGTTGCGTGTCCACACACTTGCAGCTCTTTACATTCACCAAACCCACCGCGGGGGCTTAGCGGTTATATGGTGTTGCGCTGCTAAGCACGAGGTCAGGGGATCAAATCCCGCACGCGGCGGCCGCACTTCGGTTGGCAAAATGCAAAAGCGACCATGTCCTATGCATTGGGGGCACGTTAAAAGGTCCCGTCGTGGTCAAAATTCTCTCCCCCACTCTGGCGTGCCTCACAATCGAATCTTGGTTTTGGCACGCGAAACACTGGAATTCTATTCACGCGTCAAACTAAAGCACTAAAATACTTGCGTTAGATCGTCCGTGTTGCGGCGCCGTCATGTTACGGTTTGTTACTCACTTCTCGTCAGTGTACCTGAGACAAGAAATGAAAGGGACCGGGAGAATTATATTTTATTAAGCGCCGCAAACATCACAGGTTATCTGGCCTTACACCGGTATCGCTTACTGGCCTAAACGTACATATAATCTCAGAAATTTTCCGCAAGCACGATTAAAACACCGGCGAAGAGCTCTTCCAACGGTGAGGTCTATTTGACATGCTACTAAGGAGTACGAATGTTTATTCGAACATTTTGCCATAGCGGTACAAGCGCGCATGCGGTCAAGACTCTGGAAGTGGCAACAAAATAATTGCAGAGAACAAAATTGAAAACAACGCGTGAACAATCTCGTTCTGTGACCGAATAATAGGGCAGCATATGTCCAACGTCAACAGCGCGCACCTGGTACAGATGACATTGAATCAAACAGGCGTGAATGAAGGACCAGCCTAGCTGTAGCAACATCAACCCACGAAACACCTTTGTTTGTTTTAAAGTGCCACATAAATAGCGCTAACGCACATGTCGGGTAGACTACTTGCTGTCGCGGCCGCTTCCAAGATTTAAATCAACTGTAGACTGTTGACAGTGGAAGCATGCTGCCTTGTTATCAGGTTCCAAAACGAGCTTGTGCCCCCGTTTTTTGCAAGTTTCTTTGTGTGCATTTTTTTTTTTGTAGCTGGTTTCAGAAAGCCTTGAGCGCATGCACGCTTTATCCTGCTGGGGCAAGAATTTCAATACACATTCACATTTGTTCAATTTAAATTAAATTCTGGGGTATCACATGCCAGAACTCCGATCTCCAATTATGAGGCACGTCGTATCGGGGTACTCCAGATTAATTTGGACCATCTGAAGTTCTGTAAAGTGCAACCAATGAACTGTATATGAGCGTTATTGCATTCGTCCCCCACCGGAACGCGGCCACGGCGACCGGGATCGAACCCACGACCACGACATTTCCATTGTTGGCAGCACTTGTTCCGCCTGTTTTTTCCTCCTTGGGCACAGATATTGCGCTTCATCGTTGTCAGATATATCTTCCAACGGTGTCCATGCTCCATATCCTTCAGGGCGAAACCGAACGACATTCAATGTACCTCGCACCATACGTTTAGTTATGAGCCACGTTTCGTATGCTTCTATATAACTTGCGAGCAGCAAATTCTCTAAATGCATATTTACTGCGTTGTAAAACAATGTTTCACTTAAGCTAACGTTCCGGCTAGCCAATGAGGAGCGTAATCATGCGAAAGAACACGACTAAATTGATTTGATTTTTATTTAGGAATGAGGTAATGCAACCATGTACCGCGCGTCGCTCCCGGTCAGAGCATCCTCTTCTCGGTCGTCTCGAATAGACTCGAGCAATTTAACATGCTTCGCGACTTCTAGCTATTCCAGTACAAGAGTACGGCGGCTCTAACTCTCTCTCCCCTCTCCCAATCGATGTACTCAGCCACTTTCCGCACACGTCTGCAGTGAGGAAAAATACTGTGGAACGGACTGCAACGCCGAGCCAAGTTAGAGCAGCATTAATTGGGTGGCTTTCAAAGACTAACGGTCGGCAAATACCTGGGTGGCTTGGGAAGATTCCCTATTGAATAGAAACTGAAAAAAAAAGAAACTCGAACCAAATTATTTTAGATTTCGCACTTGGTCATCGTTCTCAAGCCTTTCCGGTCCGACTACTAAAAAATTAAATTATGAGGTTATAGTGAAGGACTCCGGAAATTTGCACCACCTGGGGTTCTTTAACGTGCACCTAAATCTATGTACACGGGTGTTTTGGCATTTCGCCCCCATCGCAATGCGGCCGCCGTGGCCAGGATTCGATTCCTCGACCTCGTGCTTAGCAGCCCAACACTATTGCCACTAAGCAACGACGGAGGGTTCTGATCCGACTATTCAAGTTGTCGTGATACTTTACAAGAAATAATCCGACATTGAGCAAGAACTAATGAGAGACATAGAATGCGAGCCACCGGAATTATGTACAACATTTTTCCAGGTCATCGGCTCTTTTCGAAATTTCTCAAATATCTACACGTGATAATATGCCTCAGTGCCGCAACTTTGAAACCTGCTGGTAATAAAGCAAGAAGACAGGGTAGGCAGGGAAGTCCATGTCGTTACCGACTCGCAACAGGCCTGCCGTAACTTTACCAACGGACGAACACCGCTGCTGGCGGCTCAGATTCTAGGCCCGAGGCTGCAAGAATACCATCAAATCACGTGGACGCCGGGCCACGCGGGTCTGGAGGGGAACGAGAGAGCGACCGCCCTAGCTCGAGCGCTAATCAACCGAGTGGAGCAAGACGAATCGTCTCATCAATCCCCACCCTTTACCTTCATGCCCCTGCCGTCCAATTACTGCGACCGACTCGAGATCCAGCGACTGAACCGCAGGATTTATTTTCCGCCTCACAGAAAGCTCAGCACTGAAGATGCCGTAGCTCTCCGACTTATTCAGATCAACACATTTCCAAACCTACACAGATACAGTAAAATGTTCCCACATGCATATCGGGGCATCTGCCCCTGGTGCGGCGACACACGCCCTACACTCTTTCACATCTCGTGGGGGTGCGGGGGCAAACCACAACACTTAAAGACGCCTAGTACGTCATTTGAGCGGTGGGAGGTACAGCTGACCGGCGATACCTTGGCGGGACAAGAAGCTCTCGTCCAGCAAGTACGTCGAGCAGCCATGGTCAGTGGAGTCCTGGAATGAGGACACCACCCACTCGACCTCAAGAGCAACCACCTCGTTGGTTCGAATAAATGTTCTTTCTCTCTCTCTTTTATTTAAAGGGTATTTTACTTACGTTGAGCCAAACTTTAGATATATGCAAATGCCACGTAGCTGGACAGAACCAAGGTAATGTTTGCCGTCGCTTGGAGATGCTCAGATTATTTTTTCGCATTCAGCCTAGTTATATATATTTAGTTTTAATTTATTAACCGACTTCTCACTTATTATAGTTATATGAAAAGTGTCAATGAGAAAATTGTAGAGTAACATGAAAAACTCCCGATACAGCTTCCTGTTGCTTAGTACGTGATATAGAAAAGTGCTTTTCCGAGCGTGAAAGAAGCCCGCGAATACACGTTAAGTGCCTCGAGCAGCCAGTCGTGTAGCAATTCTGCGTGTATTCGCGGGCTTCTTTCATACTCGGAAAAACACTTTAGCACATATTGAGCAACATAAAGTTATATGGGGAGTTTCTCATGTTGCTCTACAAATTTTTCATTGACACTTTTCGTCTAATTATAATAATTGAGAAGCTGGTTAATACATTAAGACTAATTATCTCATTATGCAGAATGCGAAAATGCTGAGTATCTCCAAGCACAGGCAAGCAACATTACCTTGGTTCGGTGCAGCTACGTGGCATTTGCATATCTTTAAACTCTGGCTAAATTTAGCTGGGACACCTTGTGTATATATAGGCTCACCATGTAGTCCAAATAATTTGTAGCAATTCAGATGTCTGAAGTTACATAAACTTTTTGCCGCCTCTTGAATTCCTGACAGATGTTTTCTATATCTTTGCGAAAAACTTAATTCAGAATATCTTCGCTAAATATTTATGTTATTATCTTGTTCACGTGCAGCGAATATGAATTCGATTCACCATGAAGAAAATTCAAACCAGAAAGGATTTAAGAAGATAAGGGGTCAATTAGATTGACAGATGCCATTCTAGAGCATCAAATATGCTACTTGCGGCACAAAGTTGTGCGCACAAAAGGACGCCAAAGAAATACTGGTGGCGAAGTCACATTGGAGTGCTCGTCGTCGTGTCATGCATTAGGCCGACTCAACAAACAATAGTAGTTAACTGTTTGCTAAATATTTCTACGTTTTAAACAACGAAAAGGTAACGAGATGCACAAAATTAACGAACGTACAACCCAATTCACGTGAAACACTCCTCGTATTGTGTTTGTGGGCGTCGCACTCAATTCTCCATAATTACATCTAACCAACGTGCTTGAGCTGTCACGGAACATTTCAAAAGCAAAATAAAAATAAATCACTTTTGTCACCTCTCTTGGGCAGAGATATGCATAAAAACTGGGAAAATACCGCGACATCTACGACGGAACGCAGTGACATTATCGGAAGTGTAGTTTAGGCACGACAAAACTTTGGAAAGTAAATTCAGTCTTCCCTTACGATTTTCGAGTTTAATAACGTACTTACACGTACATAACTCCCTTTCCCACTCTCAACCATATTACGAAGAAAGTGGGGACGGGTGTTACTTTATTCTAGGGGGAAAAGAGGTGCTTTAATTTCATGCACTTCAGATTTGAGAGGATGTAGTAATGCATGTCTTTTTTTACCGCCGGACAGGCCCTGGCAGAGAGAGTATATATATATATATATATATATATATATATATATATATATATATATATATATATATATATATATATAGCTCGGGAAGAATATATAACAGCAGTCCATAAGGCTAACGTCGTTTATTGTGTCATTTGGCTCCATTTAACGGTATATATGATGTCAGCATCAAGCACCACGCAGATGCGAAACCGCAGAAATCTCGATCGGTGCTTTCTTTACGCCGTTGCGCCATAGTCCGTTGCTCAATCTGATCATACAGGCCGATGCCATATTTCAGCAAGCTCTTCTACACAGGTGGTGTTACCACATTCGACAGTTGTAGACACCAATTCACGCATGTTCCCAAACATGTAAAAAAAAAAAATCGTTATGGATGTTTAATGCTTGTGCCAAAAATCGGAACAAATTATTTTGTAGATGTTTCAATTTAGAAAAATGTGAAAGCATGCCTTCTTCATGGAAAGGTATAGGAAAACCTGGAGTTCTCAGCACAGTTAAGTGAGCCGTTGACCACACAGTAACAAGCGCCAGTAAGTAGGTTAACAAGAATTGCGACTGGAGCAGCACATTAGTGATGCCATCTGAAGTGCAGACATCTGTCCTCGCATTCACCTATCGTGAATACGACCAACAAGCAGTACAAGGGATTCAAGGCTACGATGCTGACTCATACGAATTAAGTATGGGGTGCTTGAAATCAGAAGAATACCTCATGCAATTATTTTTGCTACAGTAGGCTCACATCAACACGGCACACACATTACTGCAGGATGACTGGCAGTGAGAGGAAGAAAAAGAAAGCAGTGCTAACAAGTCTGGCAATATCTTTAAGAAAGGAGCCGAGGAGAGGTAGTATGTACACGTCATCTATTATTTTACGCTAGTGGAAGTCCTCTCGCTTCGGCGAATGTGTCCCGTAATGGGCACTTCATATTGTGAAGATTTGTGAGTATACTGGCTCGAAACAACAAAGTTCATCAGAACCGCTTGCGTTTCATCGTAAGCTTTATTATTTTCTTGCTGATCACTTCGTGTCGAGTTCGAATACGCCTGCAGTGCAATTGAGTTCTAATGACATATATCGTGAACTGCAATCCTAACTTCTTCCACATGCAGCTGCAAGAATTCTTCTGTGGCTATTGTGAATAGTCATTTAAACACGACTGCAAATACTGCGGTGACAACTGACCGAGGCAAAAGGAAAATACCTAAATGCTAAGGAGACATTACTTCCATTATTCTTCATAGGGCATCAGGCGGAGCCATACCACGATGAGCGGAAGTTTTACCGAGACCAGTCTATTTTCACCACGCACAATACTGACTCACAAGACGTGAGCAAAATGATCGTGCTGCTGTAAAAATCTGTTTTAAAACTTTTTTCGTCACTAAAACTTAGAAGAAAACACAAAGCACAAGAATTTGTTGTACATAAGCCCAACTGTGTCTGAAAGCATGGGTCTTAATTTGACCACATTTACTAATACAGCATGTGCTACAACATTTGTGACCTTGTTTTCTGTGGCCTAGAGAGGTTATTGTGATTACACCTAGACAAACTTGTTTCAGAAAATGCTGGTTAGGCTTTCTGCTATAGGAATGAGCTGAAGGGCTTGATGTCAGTAGCTGGTCCTTCAACAAGAGCATGTCAACTTGAGAGTGCACATATTTGTGGAACAGTGTGTGGTTTCAAATTGAGATCGTAATGCCATAAAGCATAACGTGCAACTGTTACTTTTGGATGCTGTGTATTACAACGAGAAGCTGCACGACAAAAGAACATTAAAATCTGTTAAAGCTCTCACATGTTACAAAAATGAACCAATCTAGGGCAAAATATAAAAAAGGAGGAAAATCAATTAACAGTACAATAGTGCGCTCTTGCAATCAGACAACTTCGCACACACGATTTTGGCGATAGCCACATAATGAAAACAATGGAAAGTTTGTTGTGTTCTCCAAACATAGAATGAATGAGAAAGGCATTTTCAACAAGCGAGAATGACTTAAGAAAAGACAACCTCCCATTCGAAGACTACACTGTGTGTCGGTGCTGGTTGCCCATGCCAAAATTTCAACTATTCCTTACCTTAAGGTCACAATGTATCAACTTATGCCATCCAAGTTACTTACGAGAAGCGTACAACACTTCTTTCTATGTGTAGTGCACTGAATATTGAATACCATGACAGCAGACAACTTGAAACATAAAATACATAAGTAATATCCTTGGTGTCAGTAAAAAATCTGAGCTATAAACAGAGAATAACCAAGGAAGACTATTGTTTGAAACTAACAAACAGGAATGAAAACATTTTCATATTAGGAGCACATGCTCTAACACAGCTTTGTTTGCAAGAGCTTTGTAGTTCAGCTCAAAATTACATTGCGATCTAATACTAGCCACTGCCTTGTTAATTTCAATTGTGATATACTGTGACAAGAAACTACTCACAACATGTGTTGACACATAGTGAAATATCAACACCGAACGGTATTTTGGTCCAGACTGATGGTATGGTCGCATCTTTCAAAAAACAATCTCGAAGCCTAGATTGCTGTCATACACTGTCGATGTCTCAGCAGCCCACTGGAATAAAACAACTAGTTGTTCTTGTAATGTTCACATTTACACTCCTGCATTTAGCGAAGACCACATTCACAACACAGATACGCTAGAATTGACTGATTGACTGACTGACAATGTACAGCACAGAACAAATTAAGTGGCAGCGAGAAGCTGCACCATGCCTAAGCACCACACCACTGAATTTCACGTCTATACACACACATGCACAAGCTAATACACATGTCCTAAACAATGTAGTCCTTATAAATTGCAAGTATACAGACATATCCTACACACGCATGTTCAATGTCTTCAATGAGCAGATCATGTCCCCTATGTCCTTCCTCGGCACTGATAACATTTTCAGCAGTGAGCCAAATCACAGCAAACTGCTGGCAGAAGGGCATATCACAAGCCCTTGATTATCACAGGCACAGCACATGCATGAAATGCAGAGCAGAAGATACCTTCAGGCTCACGAAGAACTTGCTGGACTTCATTTCGAAGCACTTGAAGTCTTGCAGAGCCCGTTTCATGGAATGCTGCACGGATGTATATATTTGATCCTTTTCTGCTTAAAGTCACTGACTTAGAGACCAGTGCTACAACTACCCTTCGGACGCGAGACTCCAGAACCATTGCGTGAAATCAGGGTCACACATTGAGCTTTTTTGGTCACTCGCAACTGCTTTTCCTGACAAATACTTGGCCATACGAAGCGCATGCCAGAACAATTGGCATTGGAGCTGGGGCTATCTTCGAAGCTCGAATCATCCGCAAAACTCGTGCCCCAGCCACCTCCTGGCCAGCAGGCTGCAAGCCTCTTAGCCACTTGAGACTGCTCTTCCCGGCGAATTACGGGCCGAGGAAGACCCGATACTGAAATGGCTAGCGCCGGGGCCAGCTTTCTTCGTACCTCGACTAATTTGGTGACTTGTGCTGGAGCCAAGTTTGGTGAGGAGACTGGAAGCCCATTTCCCGACAGCGGTGGCAGCGCTGACCTTCGTAGCTGAGAGTCGTTCGCCGGTAGCTCCGACCACGCGCCGGTCAACCTTTGGCCACGCGCCGACGCGCTCTTTGCCTGGCACTGACCGCCCGTCTGAGCAGTTGACCCCGCGTGCTGACGACTGCCGGTTCATCTGGCGCTCCGTCCCCGGATGACCACGGCAGTGTCCACCAGTGGCTGCTGCGCGCCAGGAGCCTCTGCTTGCGCCGGAGTCTCTCGGTGTACGGGAGCTCGGCGCGCGCCATGTCCAGGCAGAGTCGGTTGTTGACTCCCGAACGTAGAACAATGCTGTAGACGTCGTCGCTGTACTCGCGCGTCTCGTACGCAACCGTGCGGCCGGAATCGAGCTTCTCGACGCAGTGCTCGTAGAGCAGGCTCTTCCACAACTTCAGGCCGTCCACTTCCTGACGCATGCGCTTGCGGCCGTATTCGTCGATGAGGCGCTCCATCTTCTGTCGGAAGTGACGGTATAGGCGACCGTCGCCCGCGTTGTACCGCTCCATCTCGCGACGAAGAGCGCTGTCACCCTTGTCGACGCCATTGTTGCTGCCGCTGCGGGCAGCCGCTTTTTGCATGCGCTGGTTGTGCTCGAAGTACACCACGTCCTGGGCGAGGTGAACAGGAAACAAAACCGCAATGTACACGACTATCCTTCTTCCCACTTAAGATATTACGCAGCATGGCGAGCGAGAAAGAAGGAAGACCCAATAATACATAATAGTGATTAAATTTCAACTGTGGAGCTGAATGCAGAAACAAAGCAACTACTGCAGTGCCTACGGAAAGGCTAAGTTTTGCGTCTGTTGAAAGTCCTCGTTTTAAAGCTGTCAGGAAAAAATAAATATCAGAAGAGTTTTTCACATTATATTCCCCTAATAAGTTATGATCAAGATATGCACAAACACAAATAGGTACAGCGGCATGGTAGCCGCAGTTCGGGTGTGCTTTGAGTGTTTTATATGCTTCAACAACCTTTCTATTGTACTTGAAAGTACTCAATGATGGGCGAATTGGCATTTTCATACTGACGAAGAATAGCGCGATAAATGAGGGACGAGAAAGAAATAGGACAAGGGCGCTCGTGTAATGTCCCCTTCTTGTCCCTTGTTTATCGTGCTACTCTTCGTCAGTTCATGTGGGAAACTCAACAGAAAGAACAAAAAAAAATAAATGAAGCGAAAGTTAACATATGCTTGCGTATGGAATTTATGTTTGCGCAAGTACGCGCAAACATCAGCGGCTACAGCTACATATCAGATAGGTTACAGCATAACAGATTTCACGCATGCGCCAACAAAACCACCTGCACTCGTACCTGGGTGTCCCAGCAGAGCAAATCTCGGAGCAGGATGAGCGACTCGTCGAAAAGTTCTGCGATGAGGACCAGGTGGAAGCTCTGCTCGATGTGCTGGATGAAGGCATCCACCTCGGAGTCGTTGGTGCGGCCCGAGGTGTCCATGCCGAGGTCGAAGAGCATCTGGTTGCGGCCGAAGCGAGCAGCGTAGCGGTGCGTGTCCAGCCAGTGCTGTTTGGTGTCGCTTTTGAGGAAGGCCTCCAGCGAGACGCCAGTATGGTTCTCCAGGTGGTAGTACAAGTACAGGGACTCAAAGAGGCGCGCCGGGTCGCGCAGGATGGTGATGAACACCGTGTCCGGGGGCATCAGGCGCCGCAGGTCGTCGCTGCCGAAGCGCACGTGGTGGCAAAAGATGTTGAAGCCCCACGGAGGGATCATGTCTGCTGGGATCATGGACCTGCGACCGAATTGTACAGCCCGTGCTATGACGAGGTCCAGACCTCTACCATCTAAAAGAACCACGTGTGTGAACTGCCACTGACGCGAGGAAGGGGACAACCGAAGGTAGTGACCACCGAGCAAGGCAGAAATGAGTGCCGACTGGCCCGTTGAGGCGGTTCTGTGGATTCTGGTTTCGTAATGGGTGGCGCTGAAATTTAGCACTCTCTTTAGTAACAACCACGTAGCGTGTCGCCTGTGCCCGCTCGGAACGTCAGTAACACCAGGGGCACTCCGGAGCGACAATTGGCATATCGCGCTTTTCCTTACGGCTTCAGAGAACGTGAACGCGTGAAGGCGTCCGCGTGATCGTGCAGAAGAGCACGGTGCCTTCTCGCGCGCGGGTCATTTTTACTTCCTGCCCTGTTCTCGCAGCGCTGTAAAATGAAGCGCCAACTAGAGTGACTGTATAGGCTGACAGCTCGTGAAAGAAGAACACTGTACAAAGGCGACAGCAGAGGAGGAGACAAGCGGAGGAAGGAGAGCGTCGTGGAAAGTTAGGCGCCGCGACGAGACATTAGTTGGACGCGCCAGAAGTATTGCAATTAAGATATCGGCGCTCCTGTTAATCTTTCTTGGTCGTGATAGACGTGTTTCGTCTCTTTTCTCCTTTAACGCTGACTTTTCCCATGACCACGTGCTAATCAGCCACTTTAAATTGCCACCAATGTAAATTGTTATCGCTAATTAGCTGGACGCTTGTCCTTACACGCAACGTGGTGATTCATGCGCAAGGTGGTGAGGTTAGATGCCTCAACGAGCTTTGAGCACTTACATCGCTATCGTGGCAGACTACCGCGTGTGTGCGAGTACGCAAGCTGAAGGGATGCAAAGCGTAGGTCTCAGCAGTGATAGTGAAGGCAAATTATTTCAGGACGACGAAAAATAACCTCTTTGACATTCATCACGCATACTTTATAAGGACAAATATAAAAAAGACTGACGAGACGGTAGCCACGAATGGCTACTACTGGCATTTTCTACGCTCGCGACGCTGTTTCAAAAAAACACATTTTTTAATGAGTTTTACAACACACTTACACCAACTACAGCCTGTGATTACTACACTCATGTGTCCACAACACGAACATAGTTTAAGAATGCCATCCTACACCTCCTAGTCACCTTCACCAACCTTTCCCCACCCCACTCCTTCCCGGTGGCTCAAGGCAGCCGTCACCTTGACATACCTAAAAACGGTAGAGTTTATCTGGACCTGCGTGGCAGACCAAGCCAGCGAGCCTTTATACTGACGCAAGCTCTTAAGGTATTGCCCATTTCCTTTTCAATAACGTTATGTTTCAGATCAAAATCAGCGTCCTTGCGACATGTCCTTACAGGGAAAAAAAGAAGAAATGTGAAAGTAAACGAAAGCGGCAATTGAATTGGCTTGCCACAGCAATGAGAAAACCATAGGTAATGTTTTAAACAGCACTGTGCAACGACAAAGTCTAACAGATGTCTCCAGAGGTTCGCGTGCGCGCTGAAGCCATTTCCAGCACTCACAGAGAGAAGGGCTTGGGATGTCCGAAGTAGTTGCCTTCTCTGGGCAGGGCGAACGAGAGGTTGCGCCGGTCGCCGAAGCGCATGAGCACGTTCTGCACCGTGGAGCCGGCACACTTGTGAGTCTTCAGCAGGAACACGTTCAGCGCGGGACGGCAGCAACCACGGCACTCGTTCGAGAAGCGCGTCCGGTTGGTCAGGAATCTGCGAGCCGGCCGAGACGGGCGCATGGTTCCGAAAAGCGCCACAGAGAAGCCCACATGCATGCCCAGAAAACTGTTTTACACGCTTTCATTTCTTACGGCTCCACTGCTGTTGCTATATAAGTCTTCAAACTAAAAGCAATATTTGAATAACATCTGTATGCGAGATACGTCAAATCTGCTTGTACAGGTGGTTCGTGCATTAAAAAATTTCCTTGCTGTTACGATTATGATATGTGCTTATATTTGAAACGTCAAGACGATCGTATCTGAGGTCAACCTCACTTCTTTTTGTTCTCCCGGAGTGCTCCTGTTTCGAGATATTCATAATCAAATTCGACACTCGTTCAGCTCAATTATATTAATGAGGTGTGCTTTAGAAAACAGGAAACAAGGGCCGAGGTTTCGTTTCAGTGGAAGTTCTGTTCAATGTGAACGCTGTTTGCGCTAGCTCAGCATAAGGAGGACGCAACTTCATACAAAGGCTCCCCTGCACAGTCCTCGCCAGTATTGTTTCCACGAATCGCATGTTTGGAAAATTCTCGCCTTCACTGCATTTGCTTCTGGTTTGTGAGGCAGGAAGTATACTGTGCTGTCTTTCCCGTGCCGTGAACTGGTAGGCTACAGTATGCTGCTGTTAATGCACAGCAGCCACAATGACAAAAAATATTTATGCTGCATTTCGACATGAAATAAAATGCATGCAGCTTTTTACCACATTTTTCTGTACGACTCACTGATGCATCCGCCTGATCGCGCCGCCATACCGGCGCTTGAATCTTACTATTTGCGGCGGCAGTGTGACGCCATCTGAGTGCGGACCTCTGACTGAAGGCAGGCAGTGGTGCCCTGAAGTTGCTTACGCGGGTCAGAATATGTATCAGCAGCTGGAGCTGAAGGATCGTGTGGCTGCTTGAAAACGCTGACAGCTTTACGCATTCTTTTGTAGTGCATCTGAAAGAACTGTCTTGATTGATGATTCTGTATACACGGACTTTACATGCAGACACAAACGAACAGACTGTATACCACCTCGCACAATCCACGCTGTGCCCAAGAGAGCGTAACAATTCATTTTCATTTACCACATATCCACAATAACATCGTGTGGGCAAGCATTTTCATTTTTTTTCTGTAGATGGCTCATACGTTACATATTTCCCAAGCTTCGCACTAATGCAGAAAAACGTAGATTGTGCGAGGACTTAATATCATTCGATTTATTTCCGAAGGCAGCCTTGCACATGCAGTCTTTGCCATGCATTGTCCCAAACAGCATGCGACACAGAGACCAGGACTGGTGGCTCACCGCCAGCCAAGTGAGACCATTCTCAGGTGCGGGATTTGTTTTCGGTAAAGAATATTTAAAAAAGAGATCCACCTGTTACTAGAAGCAAAAGCGCCGGTTTCTCAACATCAGTATTTCCTGTATACAGGAAATGCTGATGCTGAGAAACTGCTGATGCTGATGTTGAGAATGCTGACGAATATACGAACGACGTGACAATATGCAGCATTCAGTTCGACGCGGTTCTCGCGACGTAGTCCGCTTTCGAGGCAGCTGATTCATGAACGTTGCCCGATTTTTGTCTATAAACGAATAAGCGAGGCGTTCGGACTATTCTTACTTAGCAGCCACGAACTACACGGTTTCTCAATTTCCCCGGGAACACAATGTTTCCAGATTGTTTAGTTCAAAGGACAGTGAGAACATAATCGAGACTCGTAGGAGCAGTGAAAGTAAACAATAAATCTGGCTAAATGGGCACATTACTTGGCTGAAGCACTCGAAGTAGTTGTTATTAAAAGAACGAAATATTAGCAAGGCGAGATCGAGGCATCGCTAACATCTCTCTTCTCAGCCGCTCTCACGCTTGAACAATCGCGGTACTGACGTTATTGCTCCCGCACATGCCTCAAGCTTTTACGCGTACTTCACAGCCATTCTTCTAGAGATTAAACATGCAAAAGCTTCTGGCAGGTATAGCTAGCACAATATATGATTTCGTCAAGGAAGCACGATTAATATTCCTACAGCGTAGTCATCGCTTGTATTTCACCGTTTCGTTGTTATCTGCCCAGCACAAAATTCGCTCACAGCAAAAGGGAGCTACGGTGGAAGCCTTTGCTCGTATCCTCTCTGTTCAAGTACAAGCAGAATATAGAAATGCTCTTTATTATTTGGCAACCGCTCAAACGACTTTGGCGAAGTTTGTTGCAAATCAAATTAAAAATTCTAGAGGCAGCTTCCAGCAGATAACTTCTTGTTCAGGCCATCAAAGCTTTCATAAGAATTGATAAAGATGGACAAATTTCTGGAACACGAAATTTCAGAATATTTGGAACTGTAGCTTATAAAGGAAAAGAAGAAGAAGAAAAATTCTAGATGGCAATATTGCAAACATCTCACAGAGCGCCTACAGCAAAAAAGAAATATAGCACATACCGTGCTTTGTGATGTAGATATTTTGTTAATGGTATTTGTAGAATACTCATTCAAACTGCTTCACGTAGATTGATAATTAAAATGGTACATTTGTACTTTTTACAAGATATCCCGTTTTACGTTTAAGGAGTTGCGATGTGTGTTTTCGCTGCTTGGCTAGAGCTGGAAACAAATTTTTCTATGTTAAATTGCTTTCAGTATTGGTAAATTTATGCAAATGTGAGTTTAAACTAAAAAAAAGAACCAATCATTTCCTGCCAACAATCCCAAGTATTGAAATAAGTTCAGCGGTCGCCCAGGAAAGCATTTATTGCGCATCTTCACGTCTACGTACTTGAGTAGTTTTCTTTCAGTTAAAGCGCACCCTATATCATTACAGGCCGAATTACTGCGGTCCTTTCACTGGCTCTGCAGCGCCAACCGAACACGTCTTCACGCACTTCAGTTGGCGATGCTGGCGGATCGCAGACGCGGTCGAATCCAATTAAGGGGGAAACGTGCCACACAACAGTGAATGCATGCTGCTATAGGACAGGGGACACACGCGGGGCGGGTCTCTGCATGGCACCGACCTCTTGTACCAGACCGCCCTGGTGGCGAGGCTGTACTGTTGAACGCCGTACATGTGCAGGGAGACGAGCATCAACAGCAGGACTACGAAGACTGCCCACTTCCGCAGATCCCATTTCCGCAGGCTGTTCTGTGAAACGGAGAGAGAAAAATAAAACCACACTACAGTTAGTGCTTCAATAACCTCGACTGACAACAGCTTGTTCGCCACATCCTCATCATAATCATCATCGTCACCATCGTTGTTATCGTCTGAACAAACAAAATAATTGTTCAGAAACTGTCAAAGTAACCTATCTTGTAATGTGTGTGCGTGTTTTACCCAATCAGTGCTTGCTGTTTTATTGTGTTGTGGACGCTTCGTCATATTGTGCGGCTGCTGCACGACTGTACTCTGCAGTCCCGCACAGGCACAACCGCCGCCGTCCTGGGCCGATCCCGAAGGCGGTGTCATGTCTCATAGTCTCATACCGTTTCGAAGCTGTAGCTGCTACGACAGAAGGGTATAGGATGGAAGAAACTGGTGCGCTCTCTCTTTTATACGTAAATTGTTGATGTGCGTGCGCCGCAAGCGCCACGCGTTTCGAAGAGCCACCTTTGGCGAGGAAAAGAGAGGTGAGGCTCTTGCCATGAATGAGCCTGCAGCCTAATGGATGGAGCGTCAGGTCGCTGCGCTGGAGGTCCATGGTTCAAATCGTACCACCCAACACGCATTCCCTTTTTCTTTTTTCATTGAGCAAAAGCCTTTATTGAGCGAAAAACTCCCGCTGATGATATATCCAGTGACAACCCTATAGAGGTAGGCAAAGAAGTTGCGATTTAAATAAATATTGAAGACATGCTGGCATCTGCCTGCAAGAGTTGTGGATCACCAAACTATAACATAATCCTGCACGTTCAAAATCAACTAAAACGCAATAGTAGTATAAGCAATAGTAGAGTTTCTACAAATTTCTACCAAGTTCGGCCAAATCTGTTGCCTATGACCACTCTGCTTTCACTTAGCGCAGCCGATGGATGCAGGCGCCCGGCAGAAAAACCAGTAAATTCAATTATACGTAATGTGTTTTTACAACATGTACAAAGTTGTATGATTTCGACCGCAAAATCAATTGTGAAGGCAGCCGATCCAAAAGAAGCAAAATATTCGTCATTGTGCATTGCTTGAATGTAATTAACATTTAGGGCTGGCAACGTCAATAACTACGCTCCGTTACAAAACGTCCTCCAGGCTATGGAAAAGTTTGTTCGTAACCACGTTGCATAATATCAAGTAATTTTGATGCGATCAGCTTCTCGTAGTGCTCTGTCTCTTTGTAGCTACGATGATGTGCAATTCTGCACCGTCAAATTGACGGCGCAGAAAAGAAGAAATAAACGATTACCAAAACTAGGGTTTGTTTTATACGTTCTTACAAAAAGAAGTTGCGCGTGAGGCTTTTGTACTGGATTAATCCTACAGTATGTAACTTAAAGTTTCTCCAGACTGCACAGTACTAAAGAAATATAAATTTGCGATCGTGTCGCTTATCAACGCGCAAATATCATGCGTTAATGTTCACATTAACGCCAATCCTCATCTCCAATCGGCTTTGACGAGGTATGCGCTGAAAGGAGGCCGGCTTCTTCTATAAGACTTTCCGCACCAACGTAGGCGGGACAAATAAACGGGTGAACAGGGGATATACGAGACGCAGCGTGTATCCCGAGATGGCAGCGGACGGGGCCAAGAGCCCAACGACCCGTTGTGCGTGTGACCCAGGCCTCCAGCAGCCCTAATCAAATCAGCCAGAAAGCAGGAGGGACCAACTCAGTCTCGCCGAGCCCATGCAGCGCAGTCAATGCTAGGAGACAGTTAATTGCGAACGAAAATTCGATTCCTGGCTCAGATTCGTGTTAGAATGCGGTCACGATTACGCAGAGCAATAAGGTCGCATTTGCGTCTTCTAACACAACATTAAATTATAAGTAATTCATCACGACGTTGTGAGCTCGATTCGCGACTATAGCAATTGTTTCTTTTATTTTTGTGGGGGGGGGGGGGGAGGGGGGGATGTGCCACAGGTGAATGGTAACACCCTCGCGCGTTTAGACTTTGGCGCAAAGCTAAAAAATACCATTTGATCAACATTATTTCAGACCCTTCGCTGCTGCGTCTCTCGGGAAATATTCTGGAAGTCAAAAGTCGATAAATTATTATCAACGATGAGCATGTAAAATCACGCATAGGGTATTCGGGTACTTACAGTTACTCCCATCGTCATCGAGCAAGCTAAGCGTGAGCACGCGGCCCAAGACCGCTGTACTCTACCGGGGCATCGCGCGGGCTCCCCGTGCGACGCGCAGTAATCGCAGATGCTTCCTTCGATCACCCTCTAACAAAACGACCGTGAATTCCCGCACTGAGTACGAAGTGTGTGCTCGTGCGTGTCTCTCAGTGTATGACGCGGTCTATAGCTTCGGCACCACTGCACAGAAATGGAGGCACGGTGGCTCGTTTGCCGAAGCGCAGACCTCTCTATCCGTCTCCACCGTCTGGGATCAAGTGCATGCAGAGGGAGGCCCGAGGAAAATGCGATTTCGCTTCGCTCGCTGTGCTCTCAGGCAACGGCCGCAAGTAGCTTGTTCGCCGGAGATGGCCTAAGACACGCTAGCCTTGAGTGCGCGCGCCGTTGAGGAACTGTGTACGCGTTATCCGTGTGCAGAAGAGAACGCCACGTCCGGGAGTTGTTACGAGCATGGGACACGAGATAGAATGGAGACATATCCCGCATTGATGGCGTGAGTTACAAATGCTGGCAGACACAAACAGGTGTAGCATCGGCAGTGATGTTTCTTTGCGTGTCTTTATTGGCATGTGAGCATGAATGTGGGATATCTCGGCCAGGCTTAGCAGTGTCTCCACATGTCTTTTAGCATAACCTCTTATTAGTGTTACAAGCGTCGCGGTACGGGTATAAACTTGTCTTAATTTTCGAAAGTTGCGCTCGAATGATATTCAAATTTCTTCGAGCTTTGAGGCTGCGCACGGTGTTAGAAGTGAGATGATATGAGTGAGGTGCTGTTTGGCATGCGTACGGTGACAGTTTGAAGGAAATGAAACATGAACGCTGCAGCGTCCAATAATTCACCGGAAATGCATTGTCATGTGAATATTTTCAGACATGGGTGCGTGAATAGCTTGGTTACATGCCACAGCCACCGTTGCACGCAACTAAGCCGATACTATACTAGTCACTGACAATTTAAAAAAGAGCTTCGATGGTAAGGCTGAACTTTCGTTTCGCTTTTATTCCTTCATTTTTTTTAGTACAGCCCTTTGCACAAATACATGCTCGTTGCAATGTTGCTGCCATCGAGGGGTATATATGCCAGAATCCGATGTTTTATGAACTGTCGGCCGTACAGTTCTACCAAGCACCACAAGCGTGCTTCACCGCAATAATACAATCTATGAGAAAAAACCATCACAACGTTTGAAAATAAATTTACTTGAGGTGATCGAACATTCGAAGTTTCAAATATGAATCGAATATTACACATGAACCATTCGGTAACTTCGAATATTCAAAACTAATTAAATATCTATCAACCACAAACTGCTGAAGTCGTGTTAGTGTTCTGAAACAACGACAAAAGTTTTCAAAGCAATGCACAAACAACGAATAATAAAAGCTTTGTTTTAGGTTTCGCGGTTAAATCCTACATGACAGCCTGCGCGTTTTGCTTTGAGTCTGCGCTGTCATTTTGTGTTTCCGGCAGTCTAGTCATGAAGCATTTTTACCTTTCACGCTACGACCAGTGATGCTTTCCTAGCAACGAGCCATTTTATACGTGTTTACGGCACACAAGTCCTTCAGAAGTTCTTTTCTTCTTCTTTTTACATCTATCCTAATAATTTTTCGACAATCATTTATTTACCGTTTTTGGAAAGCACCATTCACACAGCAGAAATTCATACGTGGAAAGCTTGTTTGCAACCATGATCTAAAATTGTTGATAAACCATTTGTGCGTTTTTTTTCTAGTTTTTCTTTCATGACAGTTTTTCATGATCTATCATTTAAAACTGAGTATTTCTCCTTGAGAGGTAGCTGTCTTTTTTGCAATAGTCACAAAAGATGTGGCACTTATAACTATGCCGAAATAAGTGTGATGATAAATGGAGTTTGTGGCGCAATAAGAAAGGAACAGCGCCAACTAGGACGATCACGAGAGGGAGAACGACTCAGGACAAGTACTTGTCCTATGTCGTTCTTCCTCTTGTGATCGTCTTAGTTGGCGCTGTTCCTTTCTAATTCAAGTATGCACCGCCTAGTCAAAATGAATGTTGTCCTGGACTTATGGCGCAAGGGCATGAGATCGCCAATGAGCGCCAAGAAATGTTATGTTGTGGTCGGTGCTATGGTCAGTATCAAAGGTTTATATGTGACACGGCTGTATAGTGGCCTATAAAATTCGCTGCAGAGTGTTTAAAATATGTATGTAATATAGATATGCCAATGATACATAGCGTGTAAAATAATATGTTCAACGAAAATGAAAGATATGCTACGAAGGGTTTGACATACCAAAATGTGGCACTGTCAGTAGCACTACTAGCTACCTCATCAGGGCCCTCCCAAAGTAAGGGCCTGCAGGCGTGCGCTATGCAAAACGCACCACCGCAACTGCGGCCTGTCAAGAGAGGCAGTGTTACAAATTCTTAGGGCTGATAACATGTCGTAAGCGGATTTCCTGGATGACATCTAAAACTGATTTTGCGTTAAAGAACAGTTCCTTACCGAGAAACATTGCTAGATATGTCTGTAAGCTAGATGAAAGTGTTTTTACAGCAAAGCTGTATATCTCTGCCGTGCAAGGAAATTTTCGTTTCGTTATTGGCATGGTAAGGAAAAAACTTCCCCTACGTGGGCCGATCCCGTGACAGTGCAATGCCGGGCCGAACCGCGGCGGAGGTGGAGCAGGCGTTAAGCACTCCCCATACGTGGGCCGATTCCGAAGATAGTGCAGTGCCGGGCCGACCCGCGGCGGAGGTGCAGTTCGCCATTAAGGGACCCACATACACAGCTGCGCTAGTCATCCTTATTCACAGAGTGGAAGGGTACTGAGTTTTTTTTTTTTCAACGTCTGCTTCCCTGCACTTCAGTAAGACGCGGAGGACGGCCTACCCATCACTACATTTACCACCCATTACCACGTATGGCACCCAACAACATATATACGTGCGTTCTATTCCCAACTGGCTTAACATGACATCGGCTTCCCGTTATTTCGTTGTTGGTGGCCAAATTCCTTAAGATGGTTTAATCAAGTAAAGCTTATTAGACGTTTCAGCATCCCAAAGGTGTCCTCAAACGCTTCTTAGTTTTTTTCCGCAGGAAAGGTTTCAAATCTATGACTGTGACAGCCGTGGGAGGGTTGCGAGCCTTCGTTGCTATGGACATAGCATGTTCATCGGCAAGCATATTACTCTCGATGCCTCCGTGTCCAGGCACCCAGCATAATACAATACGTTGTTCAGCTGCAAAAATAGTGCACAGAAGGGAATATAGTTCTATAATTACACGATCCCTGCGGTAAATATATGCGTCTGTGTTTGACTATTCGATATTCGACACTTACTATTCGTATTCGATTCGATAAAGTTGATACTTGCCTACCTCTGAAATTTACGTTTAAAAAAGAACGCGGTGAGCTCGGAAACGTGGACCTATTTTAAGTATGTGCTTAGCAATGCCCTTAGCAACAATCTCAGACATATTGTGCCGCTTATATATCAGCAAGAAAGTGAGAGAGGGCCGTTAATATTTATTACACCTCAACGAGAAAAATAACATAGTCGAACGCGCGCGAGAGAGAGAAACAATTTTGTTGACCCATAATTAAATGGAGCGCGTTAAGCGCCTCATGAAGTGCACGTGGCTGCCGCTTCACGGTTTCCATATGCTTCCAGGGCCGCCTGGCCCCTGTGGATGAGTCGGAGCTGGTCATGCAGGGCAGCGCCGGATAGCATGATCTCCCATCGCTCGTAAAGGGTGGGGATAGTAGGGGAGTTAGATATGGGTATAGGTGGGGGGTGGTCTTTGGAGAAATTGCACTCTCCCATGACGTGCCGGAGGGTGCCTAGTGCATTGCAGTGAGGTCATGTGTTCTTGTATCTTTCTGGGTATATACTGTTCTGGAGGCAGAGGTGGGTAAAGGATCCTGCTTGGATTTGCCTGTATATTGTTTGTTCGGCTCTTGTCAAGGAGTGGGGGGGGGGGGGGGGGGGTGAGAATGTCTTTCTGCCGACCCTGTAATACTTGACTATATCTATTAACTGGTGATGGGTTGCCATCCCCTTGCCCGGGAGTTGAGCACTCGGGCCTGTTGATGAGCATATTCATTACCCTCAACTGAGGAGTGGGCCACTACCCAAACTAGTTCGATTATTTGTTTAGGAGGCGTAGCTTCTCCGAGGATTTATAGTACCGCAAGGGACACTCAGCCAGATCTGTAGCTCTTGTATGCAGCTTGTGAGTCCGTGACGATCTTGGTCACGTTAGGTTGCAGGAGTGCGAGGGCTATCGCCGCTTCTTCTGCTTCCTCCGAAGACGGAGTGTTGATTGACACTTAGGTGACCAGCTTATCCAGCACGGTGACCATGACTGTTGCCCTCGTGGAGCGTTTGGGCAGAGAGGCGTCTTTGTATAGGACAGTGTCGTCTTCCTCTAGAGTCCTAGAGATGGCTCTTGCCCGGGTGTCGCGTCGTCCGGCGTGCCTTGTGGGGTTCATGTTGCGCGGTAGTGGTTTGCATTACAGCTTCTCAGTCAACTTTTCGAGTAATTGACCATGGCGGGAGTAGTGCGATTCTTGCCATCCGATCTTGCGAAGGACGCTTCTGCCCGCCTTGGTCTGGCTAAGGCGTACCCTTTGATTGGATAGGTGGGCTTCTACGAGCTCGGCTACTGTGTTGTGGACTGCCATTTGAAGTAATTTTGTCGTGGATGAATTGCAGACATTATTTTTTGACAGCCAAAGAGCGAAATAGCGACGCGGAATAAATAAAAGCTAGTTATTCGGTTAGCATTATCAATGAACAGGTATGCCAAACAAAAAAACAGTGCTCCTTTCAGACATACGTTAGTCCTGCCATACGCATACTGGAACGATTCAAACGTCTTGAGGGAAACAAACTCCCTTAGCTAGATTTCTCCCATTTCCATCGAGCCACTGCTTGTTTCTAGCTTTTTGTCAAGATTACAAAAATATGAGCAAGCCGCAGACAATCTGCCAGGTAGCAAACTTAGGCATCTACCCTAAATTTTCGGTAACCATAGTTAGGAAGGTAACTGCAACTGTTGTGTAATTGCGCGTAGCCGTTGATAATAATTACAGGGATGCCGTAACCTTGGTTACAGGCATCTTTATGGAACGGTCGAATAAGCCCGGTTTGTGGTCTCAACTGTGCCCTTTTTCTATATATAAGCATGAGAACGTACGTGAACGCTTAGAAGCCAAGCGCGCGTCGACGACCTGTAACAAATTTATTTCATCAATTGATAAAATAACAAAAACGAATCTTTATGATAAGATTATAAGGGAAAAGGGTCTTAAAACTGCTATAGGTACGAAAAGCACAACCGTGCTGAACTTCACGTTTACATGTCTCTAAGCGAGTTCACCCTGCCCTGTGGGATGGTTCTGACCGATGCCATCTCTTGCGCTCGTCCGCCCAACATGCCAGCCGTCCTGACGCTCCGCATCGCCAATCCAGCACAGCCCGCTAGACCGGCCGCGAGGGGGACGCGTCGCTCTCCCGCGGAGTATGTCACGCTGCTGTGAGCAGCAAGCCGTCCGTCGACAATCAATAGGTCGTCGCGCATCGGGGCGGACGAGACGCATGCCTGGTCACTTAGATCGAGATCCCGGGGCGTCGCTGCTTATGCCCCTCACCGGTGTGTTCACCATAACGCAATCAAAATAACAGTACTAAAAAAAAAAAAATAGGCGGAACCAGCGTAAAAAAATAGGGACTTCCAGCTTATGCTACAACTCAGCGGGTTACACGCCAGTTTACTTTTTTCTCACAGCTTAATGACGAAGATGGATCGATAATAAGAGCTCGTTAAAGGGCTGCCATTTCCTAGGATGCAACGTAACGTGCAGTTACCGCAGAGCGCGAGCATGCGCTAATATTTTCTTTTCGGTATGCTTTATTAGGGCTACGAATGTTTTCATTATCGTTTCCAGCTCTTGTCACGAACAGTTACTCTATAACCAAAGGTCTTATTTATTTAATTTTTTTGGGTGGATTTGCCGAAGGACATGCGGAGAAGAAAGAAAATCGAATAGAAGCTCGCAGCTCTACATCATTCAGGAACTGCAGCAATGTCTCTGTAAACTTATCCTACGTCACCAAACGGGTGTAGCTTTCGGGTACGTCTGGCTTCAATCCAAGCTTTTTCAAAATATTAAGTCTGATCGCATGCATTACAGAGCCCAGCCAAAGCAGATGTCGAGCGTCTGACGTTGCCACAGGAGGCGAGCACTTCAGACGCGCTCGTTTGCCTTGTTTTGTGGATCACCAAGCCCATGTAAAGGATCGTGTAAGGCCCACTCCAACCCAAAGCCGTAAATGAGATACTTCCTAAAAACCGATTTGTTTAATTTTAGTGCCAATCTATAATGCAAACCCTCTCTCAAAGCCTCATGCGATGCCTGTCCGCGGAATTACGACAAATTATCGACAGAGGAATTTCAGCCCGACTAGAATGGCAAAGAATAAATGATTCTCATTCGTCTCGTGGTCTGTCCTACAGCGAAGCTTTCTTTGCGAACCTTCCCGAACGTTCCTGACCATGGCTGCTGGCTGGGTGCTCTTGCTCTCTTGCCGAATAGCTCGCCCGCAGCACAGCGCTATCATTCTTACTACCCTTACAGGTGTACAGGCTGTTGGGCTTGTGTTCGACGAAACTACTAGGTGACAAAGCCAGTGATACCTAAATATCTTCATTGCAACAAATACATGTCATCAAGAGCGCTATTCTTTTAATTCGGCAAACCTTTCTAATCTTTATGAGCCTACATTCCTAACCATTAGGCCAAAATCGCACGTATACTTCTATCATGCCAACGCCAGCTACGTTTTTGAGATTATCGCCACATGTTTCTAATGATGATGATTTCCATAGTATGGCTCATACCCAATAAAGGGGGCTGGCCAAGAAGCGAGTGGTATACATTTAAAATTTATATGCTATATATAGGAAGAAATCAAGAAATACGCGGCAATGTAAGACTTCACATTGCGCAGCACGGGTTCGCAAGATTACGCGCGCCCACCCCAGAATCTTTTGTGCCAAAGACGCAGGAATGAAGCGGGCAAATTTACAACCTTTAATTAACCGCTTCACACAGGCTCCAAAAGGTTTGCTGGATCCTTTTACGTTGCTGCGAAATAATAGTTGTTACCAGGACAAAGCTTCAGCCAAAAATGCCACAAGGAAAAGGCGAAAAAAGTGAAACCATACCACAGAAAAAAGCAGCGCGCCCGTTCTCATTAGAGCACAGAGGCAACAGCAAACGGGGAGCAGTGCTGACACAGCCAGGCGGGCCGCACATACCTTGTGCATGCTCTTGTTGGGCAACGGAAATTGGTGTCGTTCTACCACCGTCGCCCCCCCCCCCCCCCTCTCCTTCCATCCTCTGCAGCGCAATTAATTTGTCCGACGTAACTGCGTGCACTCGCCTGCGGGGCTGGGTGGGTGCAGAGAAAAGGCTACACTTGCACCTCCGAATCCTTGTGTATATCACAACGCGCTTGTTCACAGTCACAAACGCATTATGTGGCTGCGTAGTGACCGAGTCGCACGCATCCCAAGTCGCAGTTGAAACTGCAGAACACACCCAGGATGATGTATTTTTTTTCTTGAGAACCGTACCTCGCCTACATAAAAAGGCCAATTTGATGTGAGGCTTAAGGTCGCTTTCATATTTTTATATGAAGTCTCCGTGTACCAATTTGTGCGCTAATATTTCAGCAGCCAGCATGTATGCAGAAAGCCGATGCGAAAAATCAAGGATAATACTTCTTGGTGCATAATCGCATAGCGAAAAAAAGTTCGACAAAATATCTCGTGCCACACCAGATATTCAAATCCGTTTCCTCTCAACTTAGAGACAGGCACGTTGGCGACTTATCAAGTGGCATACTTACTTTGCGGGAAAGAACATTTGCTTGCGAAACCAATATAAGTTCGTCTTAACAGTGCATTTTCTTGTCACGTATTGTACATTGACGGCCATAGCAACACACCATTCTAAAGAATTTATGCTTGTACAATTTTTATTTCAGTTCGAAAGGCGTCTAGAAATAAATAAAAAAAAATAAGAACAGCTGTTCAATGCACTGCCACAAGTAATTTCAGCACTGAAAACTACAATGATGGTGTCAAACGGCGCAAGCATGAAGCCCCCACTATCCCTCATTCCCAAGAAAACGTAAAGATAAAAATGCTCACAGTATTACGCGATTGGATCGAAGGAGACAGAAGGCAACTAAGAGAAAGAAAAGAACGATATAAACATACAATATTAGCACATACACACACACATATGCACACACGAATACACAAACGCACACGCGCACACACACAATTACACCTCTCTCTCTCTTTCTCTCTCTCTCTCTCACACACACACACACACACACACACACACACACACATACATACACACACACACCACACGCACACCTCTCTCACACACGAACCCACAAATACGCGTGCACACACACGCGCACGCACACAAATACACACCTCACATATACACACACACAAATAAGCACATCTCTCATACACGAACACACAAATACGGGCGCACACACGCACACAAATACACACAGGCGCACGCACAAACACACACGCACCTCACACGCACACAAATACATACCTCACACACGCGCGCACACACACACTCACAGACAAATACGCGCCTCTCTCACAAATTAACACACAAACACGCGTGCACACACACACACACACACACGCGCACACACACACACACGCACACACATACACACCTCACGCACACACACACACAGGCGCACGCGCACACACGCGAATACATACCTCACACGCGCACTCACACAAATACACCTCTCTCTCTCTCTCTCTCTCTCACACACACACACACACACACACACACACACACACACGCACGCATGAATACATACACAGGCACACATGCGTGCACATACACGAACGCACGTACAGGACACACACACACACAAATACATACACATACACGCGCACGCACACACGCGCACGCACACACAGGCGCACATGCATGTACATGCACGAACGCACGCACAGTACACACACAAAAAACAATTTACAGCAAGGCTACAAGAACTGAAATTTATGCGAGTTTGTAAGAAATTATACTTGACTCAAAGCGCAATAAACGATTAGACAAGAAGGAAAAACAGACAGTACGAGCGTGGTATCATGGACGAGCGATACAGCAAGGCTCCAGGGGCGTAGCCAAAGGGGAGAGGAAATGGGGGGGCCTCCAGCAAAATTGATACAGTTAACACAGAGAAGCACTGTGTTGGATTAAGGAGAGACGTTATGAAACGTTATGAAACTATACGCAGGCATTTCAAGCCAACGTTTAGCTTGGAGCCGCGCAGGGTCTGCCTCGCGCACAACATCTCTTGCTCGCAATGCAGGCTGCGTGGACGACTGTGCGGTAACAGTCGATATTATATATATATATATATATATATATAGAACATCTTTGTTGAAGAGTTCCTGCTGGGTTCGAAAGGGGAATGGAAAGGCCGGCAGGCTAGTCCTGTAAAGCTGCCCTTTCCGTCAGACGCAGGCCAGGCCTTGAAGTGTAGCGGCGTCCTCCGCCAGCCAGGGCTGGTCTTCTGGGCATTCGCTAAGCAGAAGAGCTTCTCACTGCTCAGGGTTTTTTATTTCGCCATTGTGGTTTATGCTGTACGTGTCTTATATTGTTTGGAGCTGATGGGCATGCCCATGTAATGTGATGGAGGTCTGCACGTGGTGTATTGCATCTCTTACAGTGTGATGAGCATACTTCTGGGTGCGTTCGGTGCATGATTAGTAGTGTAGGCAAGGTGCTTGTTTGTAGAAGTCTCCATGTAGTTGCTTAGTGTTTGTTTGTCAAGAGGAGGGTAACAGTCGAAGTGCGGCGCACCATCGGAGGCTGCCGCTATGCAAAGCGCCAGTATAACAAGCTATTTCGCGCCTCGAAAAATTAAACAACTTATCATGGCTGGTCATCATTTCAGGGTGTCTACCAAGTTGACATTTTCAACTTCCCTGAGTTTTCCAGGTTTTCCCTAAGTGTTGTTGCAATATTCCCCGAGTGACGCAGAACATTGTTTTATGTCAAGACGGGCTGACACCATGTCGACCGATGCTGTCACTCTCTAGTAAGCAGGTTAAAAAATAAGAAAACGACTTAATGCAGTTTGAACAGTAAGGAGTAGTGTTTATTTTATTCAAAATAGAAAACTGAAGGGAGGGGTTAGTAATATGCACAGCAAATATCTTCGAAAAGATATGTTAAAGCCCATCGCAAATCGAGTGAAACATCTTCAAATACGAATAAAAAGAGATGCATACAGAAACAAATATTTTCGAAAATGAGCTATTTCTATCAACTCATAGCAAGCTCATTAGCATTAAGCCCGAATTTTGCCACAAGTGAGATTCTCTCAGCAGCTGGAAAGTCAACCGCAACTGTCCTGACATACTCTCAGCCCGCGCCGAATACCTCAGTGTTGTGTTTCACTGCTTTAAAGAGGTTATTTTGGTTTGAATGAGAGTCACCTGCATCCAGGCGTCAGCCAACACTTTGCTTTTTAAGATCAAGCTCCTTCAAGGAAGAGGCGACACGGTTCCTTTCTCGATCATTTCTTAATGCGACAGTCCTTTCTGTTCTCGTCCTCGTTCCGCCGCGCATTCGACCCACGGACCATTTGAATTATCTTCTTGGTCAGTTCTAGGGGCCGCGAAAACGTCCGAAAATCAAGCAGTTCGAAAAAATGAATGCATGTCATTTACTGCACTTATGGGCTCAAATCTCCCCAGCATGTCCGAAAAAGCTCTAAGGCCTGCCAGTACACTTAGGCATATCGGTTCTCGTACTGCGACAGGAGACGGTGGGTGCAAGCCTGTATAAATAGGGAATACATACTGTGTCCCGTTGCAATTGCCCCTTCCCACGCATGTTAAACTTCACCACAATATATGCTTCTCCGCGTAACATTTCTGTGCTGAGGCAGAGCTGCCTTTCGGAAACCGGCATTGTGCAACGCGCCGTGCACAATGCCTTCGAAGCCAATCGCGAGGATTGCAGAGGCGGAGTCACTGCCATTGCTGACAGCGGTGAATTCTTTCAAGGAAAAACACGGCACCGAACGACAAGAACCTTAATAGCGAACGTCGAAGCAGCTAGGCCTCGTGTTGCCGCGGTGGTAGCTACGGCTGCCAGCGGATCTGCGTGCGAGAGCGCAGGTTCGAGGCAGCGAGATAATCAAAACGGCGGTGTTGGCTTTGATTAATGCCGTTTCGGACCTGCGCTAGCAGCAAAAAGTCCGGAAAGCCGGACGGCGAAGGGTTCTTGCGTGCAAAATTTCAGACGTTCTTGTACATTAACTCTATGGTGTACGTGGTGGTGCCGCGAAGTCGTCCGCAGTATCGGGCATGTCCAAAAAATCGGGCGTCCGGAAAATCGGTCGCTGACCGTACACTGGCAGCTCCTCCAACCGACGACACGGCGTCGAAGACAATTCCTTATGATTTCTCTCCTCTTTTACTCGAACTAGCATTAGGGCGACTTTCGTTGTCTTTCAATAAAATGACAGCTTATTTTCCCAGACAGAAGCACGAATTCCCCGAGTTTTCCCTGAGCATTTCCGGACTACTCAATATCCCTGAGAATTCCCGGTTTTCCCGGTTGGTGGACACGCTGCATTTAGGCCTCAGCTGACAGTGATCATCGATTACTTGCCGCCACGCTAATCCTGATAGCCAGGTAGTCCGATCGCGGCACGCCCGCATGGCCGCGCACTGTTCAGCCAGCGGCCGCTGCCGACGCGAACACGGAAGTAAACAGAGCGAAAGCACAGGACACAGTGGGCCTCTTCGATTGTCCGTCTCTGAACTGCCCGAGGAGGTGCTTTCAGTCAATGAGCGCTGCGCATGCGCCGTCTCTGGTCGTCCTGGACAGTCCGGGACGACAAATCGAAGATAACCAGGAATCAAACACACACAGGCAGACATGGCAATTTGAACACGACAGGCATGTTGTTATATATGCACCAATGATCCATGGATTTCACTGGACTGTTATAGTTCCGTTTCCAAGAATGCCGTAACAACTATAAGGTTTCTACAACTGTAATTACTAAAGTAAATCTAGCGCTGCGATAGTGCAGCTACCACAGGGATGATTGCTAGCACATGGATTTGTAAGAGCTTCGTGCTTGTGACTTGAGATGTTCTCGCGGCATTCATTGCTATACGCTTCATCTGCCTTTATTGGCTTAGATATTGAGGGAAACCTATTTTTCTAAACACAGAGGACAATAAAAGTGAGCACACGCATAATTATTGTAAATTGATGTAATTATAACGTAGCATTTTGTTGAAAATTATAATTTTGCAAAGTGATAAAGACGTTTGAATCTAGAAAGGCGACATTTAGGAAATTTCACGTACTAACCATCATTCTCATCACGCTGGCTGAATCGCCTTGCTTACAAATCCCATAGACACCAGCGCCAGGGTTCCCTCTAGCACGTTTTGTCGGAAATTCTACGGTAGCAACCAACGCAAGTCGCAACTATCCTCAACACAAAAAGGCGCATGACACAACTGTATGCGACGGATCGACGCACGCGATGCATGCCCAGAGACGCGTGATGTGCGGGTCAGCATTAGCCCCGTCGGTCGCGCGGAGGGAGACAAATGTTGCAACAGAAAAGCGATGTGCGCCACCTGCTCCCAATATCACCGTAGCCACGAGAGAGCAACCCGAAACGGCAGTTCTGCGGCGGTCGGGCCCTACGCGTGCGAAGCGCCGCAGCACGATAAAGCTGGCAGGCGCGCCCGTACTGCGCTATAAACATCCCCCCCTCCCCCCCACTGCGAGGTAATTTTCCTCCGCCTCGCGTCTGTTGTCTAGCGGAAATGAAGACAGCGCCGGAAACGAGTCTACATCGCGGTAAACCACAGAGCAAGAGCTTTAGTGCGGCGGGTACCTTAGGCAAGCGCATCGCTGATCAGATACAGAAAAAAAAAAACAGAATTCTGCCAATGTTGCTGTTGCAATTGCTAAATGTATGTCAAATAAGATTACACCGAGAGATTTGCTCTGCAAGACAATCAATCGGCAGCTAAATTCAGAGGATTATTTTTTGCATCTAATGGCACACGCGACTATATACTAAACGTTAATAAGCCTCCCGCGGAAAAACGACGAGAAAAAGGCAAATATCGCTCAGAATATACGGCAGTTGATGTTGGATTTCCCGCACGCTGAATTCACAGGACTATTAGGCACCTGCGTATTTGTACTCTGTTTATTCCGTGTCTAGGTCTAGCGCAGTCTTGATGACTCATTTATTTTCGTCGGTCAGTAAGCACTGCATTTCCGAAAGCTCACATGACTCTTCCGGCGCTTCGGTCAGCCCCATTTTCTCATTACAAGGGACATCGTGACTACCCTATGTGACAACCCGAGACAGTACCGTTTCTGCTAAAGAAAAAAAAAATAAGGCAACGAAGATACATGCTGAGGTCTCGGTGCAATTTTATAGTTGGGAGGAGATGCTTAACTTGACTAACAGTGAAGGCCGACGGGATTCCGGCGCATTCTCCTTTCCAGAAACTGGCTCACGAGAATCGGCGCACGCGCACAGCGCACCCTTCTTAAGCTCCTGCGCTAGGCGACGAGAGAAAGCGCCCACATGACTCTCGGTTTGAGCATGCCTATAAGTCTGCTCGCCGCTTCAGCCTCTCTCGCGCCGGACCGTTAACCTTGTTTTGCATGTCTTCATCAGCTTACTTTTCCGTCCACTGCACGACGAAGGCTTTTCCCTGCGATCTCATTTTTACCCCTGTCTTGCGCTAGCTGATTCCAACTTGCGCCTGCAGATTTCCTAATTTCATCACCCCACCTAGTTTTCCACCATCCTCGACTCTGCTTCCCTTCCCTCGGCACCCATTCTGTAACTCGAATGGTCCACCGGTTATCTACCCTACGCATTACATGGCCTGCCATAATTTTTGCGTGTACCGATGTTGTAAAATAAAATGAGCTACAAACTGCAAGGTACGCGTTAACATTCACAAATCTCGCGTGCACATGTGAGGGTGCCCGCAAGGCCAGAGGACGCATGCTCTCTCGACCGTCGCGCAGTGGCGCTGCTGTTGAGGCCTCGTGCAAACGACGGGCGCGTTACGTCAGTTCATCACGCGGCTGCTTTAACGGGCTCGATCATAATCCTGCACGTGCATCGAGAAACTTCAGATATGCGGTCATTCACACCAAGCATTTTCTGCCACAACAGCCGTCACTGTAAGAAAAGACGAAGCATTTTGTAGTGAACGCACACCATGGCTTGAGTACTCTAGCCATAAAAAAAGAAGAAATAAACGACACAACCCCACTATGTCGTGATCTAAAGTGTCACATCTATGAAAGGAAACAAAAATACTACCTCTGAAGTGCCACTATCCTCCAGAATTTGAATCTGGGCTTTGTCGCTTTCACGCCTGGCATGTTAACAGCGCAGCCATCCTCCGCAAAACCTAGCCCGGCCACCAGACATGCCAGCTAGCAGTTCGAAAAAAAGTACATATGTTCTTTCATTATGAGCACGAAATAGGCAGCTCTCGGCATCGTGCCAAAAGCAGACATCGTTTAATATATTCTTTACTACGTGTGACGCAACAATTCTCAGATTTTGAGTTTATAAGTTGAACAAACGGTTAAACGCTGTCTATGGTGATTCAAACCATCGTACTCCCCGAGCGCATCCTCGAAAGCGTGTACTTTACTCCGTAAGCATTCTTGCGCAAGCCACCACGCGTGTAACTGCCCTAGCGCACAATGTGCTCCCATACTTCGTTCTTAAATTATTTTTGCAGCTTATAAACCATAAAATACGGTATGCGAATAATCTGAATGTCTTTGGAGTAAACATAAAAAGGCCTCTCCCAATGCTCCCAACTCCAGTACGGACATTACTGCTCTCTCTCGCCAGCCCACTTGTCCGCATTGCGAACATGCAACGTAAACCGGAGTCAAATACAGAAGCCATTCGTGCACCAGAGAGATTCGTAAGGATAGTCGCTAGCTTATCGCCGTATTTAGCGAGATGACAGCGAAGGCTCCGGCCAATGACAAAAAAGCCCTTACAAGCGATAAAGCCCACGAGGGAAAAGCCTGAAAAAACCAGACTCCAAATCCACATACGACCTCTTCCGAGCTTCACCGCCTAAGGCGAGACCGCAAAGTTTCTGCGTGGCAACACCAGACAATTTTTCTTTTTTATACCGACTTCATCGAGGAAAGTACCTTCCAGGAAGGTGCCTGAACAAGAGGCGACAGCTCCGATCGGAACATGGCCACTGGCCGGGGACACGATGGCGGAGACGCGAGGCGTGTGCAAATTGAATTAGCGAGAGGCCGAGCAGCGCGGACACGACGAGAACTCCTTCCTGCGTCTGTTCCCCGCGCTCGCAAGGCGACTTCCACGGAAAAGAATGGAGGCCGCATGAGAGGGTCGAGGGTCAGCCTGAGTATGAGGAGAACCAAGAGAACGGAAACTAAGCAAATGGACCCTGTTGCCAGCGATTCTCCGTTTGTGTTGCATAGTAAGCCAGTGATGGGTGGGATGTAAATAACGCAAAATGCCCAGAAAGATCATTTTTAGAAGTTTTTCGTTCAATGCTAAATACAAACATATAGACTGACGTGCCTTTAATTGGAAAAACGGAGAAAGAAAAAACGGCAGCCCAAAGTTTATTTTGCATTTTGTCACAGCATTAAAGTAGCGAAGAAAGTGAAATTGAGCTATGAATAAGATAAGGCATTGGGGGGGAGGGGGACTTAATAGTCGGAACGCCTAATATGTCACGACGTCCACTCTTCACTCATCATGTCGCGCATGCTTACCTGCGCACGACATAACGACGCTTCGAGGGATCCACCCTAACAAAGGTAGCGTTCATCTGTTTTAAAAAAGATATGAAGGCGACAGCTCCACAAAATAAAGGATGAGATAATAGCCTTTGCCTTGAGCGCACGTCAGCGAGTCTTCTGTCATATCGACTGGTTGACGCACGCGGAGTGACTTCGATAGATTAAACATTGCGGACAAAGTGCTGTTGTAGTAGCGACCATAGACGGAGAATAAATACAACGAGAATATAATAAAAAAGATCGACTAAAATTTTCTTTTCTTGAATTGAGGGTCCAGCGCTCGACATGTTATAACAGGAATCCTCATGTGTGACAACAGATGGATCGGTGTAGATAACCTACGCGAATTAGAGAAAAAGAAAGAAGGGCTGCCTGGTCTTAACTAAGTCACCAAACTATACAATAAAGTACGACACCTCCGGTTGAAAAAAGAAAGTTTTGATTCAGTGCTTGGTTTCTACGAACACGACACCCAAATGCCAAAGAACCGTTCCAAACATCGGCGCGACGCACGCGAAGGTACAATTGCCTGCTTCACGCACGGCAGCGAACAGACCGACGTCTGCTGAAAAGTTTCCGTGTGCTGTTAGTATCATTATACCAATGTTGTGTTGATTCTGTTGATTGCGCGATATAGTAATCAGAAGACGTTTGTCAAAACAAAGAGAGGGAATAGACTTTTATTCTGAGCAAGCGCAGTCTGCGCCCTAGGTGGGCGGCTTCCTTATTCCACGTAGCCCGGGGCCATGGCCATCTCCCGTGCCCGTTCAATAAGGTCCGGGTCTGATAGCTTGGCCTCCCACTGCTCTTCGGTTAGCGTTTGGGTGTCTACGGTGCCATTTTTTCCGACACATTCCCGTACCGTATGCCGTGGGATGTCTGGTTGACATTACAGTACGTAATGTACTCGCTTTTAGTAAGGGAAGCTGCGATTTTACCGGTGCGCACACGAGCTATTTAAAGAAAGAGGGGAGGAAAACAAAAGTGAAAACGAATTCACTGATGGCAGACAATCATATGTAATGGCGAAGCGTAATCATAGGGAGGGAATGGTTGGCGTAAGTGTTGGCGTTACTGGAGGGCAACGAGTGAGGCTTTTTCTCGCGGTGAACTGAAACTGCATTGACGAGAATTTGTTCATGTATTTATAGCAGTCACGGTAAGGACTCAGAAATATGCTAAATTAAATTGTGTATATGTTTGAACGGATTAAAACATTTAGTCGTTCCGTGATAACTACCACAACTCCTGCCAAGTGAGACCCATACACACGTACGTCCCACTTCTCCGAATTCACACGTGTTGAGTTCTTTTTTTCTTTCTGTCAATGATCGTATTCACGTCCAGATTCCCGGCCGTGCCTAATGTAAACTAAAGTCGTCAAAAATGTATGGGCGCGAGCACGCACGCACGCGCCGCATGGTTAGTCTAGCCACCCTAGCATGGTCAGGAACGCAGTCGCGCCGTCAGAGCGTGGCCAGAGTCAAAGCCACATTTCTGCGGACGGACGGAAACGGCACCAGCTGTCGCGCTTCGTCGCACATCGGCGGCAGTCCCGAGCGACAAGTCCGGACCACCAGCAACTCTGGGCCGAGAACCCTCGTCCTGCTGCTCGGAGGCCTGCGCGCGGTGCACCCAAACCATGTCCCGAAGCCCCATTTCGAAACGCGTAAGCGACGTTTTCAAAATGCCCGAACGAATGCTCCGCCGCAGCTGGGACGGGGAACCCGTGGGCGTTGTGCGCGTTCGATCGAACTTGTGGCCGCGCTTCATTTTCACTTTTTCTTGTCAAGGGCGCAAGCGAAAAAAAAAAAATACGTGGAAGAACTGAGGGAATGAAGTCAACGTGATTCGCCGAGCGATGCGGTAGCGCAGACTGTTGTCGCCGAGTGGCGTCATGGCCAGTGCGGCAGCAGCCGAGCGAGACTGTGCGACCGCGAACTGCGGTTTGTTTATTGCAGTTTGATGGGCAATACACGACCGTGCTGTCTTAGGCGCCTAGACGACAGAGAACGGATGCTAGTCTCTCACCAACTGAGAGACTAGCAAAATCGTGCAAATAAATAGTTCTAAACAACCCTCACATAAATCTCGCGCGTGCAAAAAGAAAAGTGAAAGACAAGGAATAAGGCAGACAGCAACACAAATCGCGTGCCTTTCAAGAGGCCTATCTGTCTTATCACCGGACAGTACAATTGACCAGCTGGACACTGTTACCTAAGACACATTTAATTATCCAAACACACTACGTCTAAACGACCAACCAACCCACATTTCAGTTTTCTACACCACATATACCATAAAGCAGAAGAGCCCACACACCTGTGAAAACTTAACGTAGGAACGCAATCTATTACTATAGAGCAAAGCAAGGTTTAACAGGAGCCGTTCGAAGTAATGAAAGATCTTGGTTTAACGAACAAACAATAACAAGTTTAAGAACAGTCCAGGAAGAACAATTTCGGCTGCTTCCTAAAGAGCGTAAGTGAAGGTAAGGTGTCTTCAGTGAGGCTGAGTAATAGAGGCTCACGATTTAGAAAATTTGGGATTTGTCAATTTAACGACTACATTCCATAATCGGTTCTGGTCGTGTCTGTTTTAAACTCAGCGTGAAGCTAGAGAATTAATTTCTTTTTGACTGTGTAAAAATAAAAATAAAATAGGAGTCATAATCACGTTAAGAATATGTGATCAGAATCTATAGCTGGAAGTTGCGTTCAGCAACAGTAGTTTCGAAGAGTTCGACACAAACTTTCCAGTTTAGAGGAAGAGAAGGCTACAAGTGGATATTCCTCTAGTGGACACTTCTAGGCGGTTGATGACGACAGCGAAAGATGTGCGCTTGCTTTACTTATCATTCTACTGAAATGGTCAAGCTTCTGCTTTTGCAATTTCAATAAATATTTTCATTGCGCTCATTACATTCCGCTGCGGATATGTGCGATGGAAGGTCCAACAGCAATGCGATTAAAGACGAAGAGCGTACCTGTGCTAAGTGCGGTCGTTGCGGTGGTGCAGGCGGTGCTGCTGTCCTATACTTAGGTATAGCCGGTTCGTTTCTCGGCTGCGGCGCCTACAATGACCAAACGCGAAAAAATAAAGGAAGAAAAAGGAACACGCTCCTCTATGTTGCTTTGGGTGCCCATTAGTTCCCAAGTCCTGTCGGAAAAAATAGAAAATGCACCATTCTTTCTTTTCAGCATGTTTTTTTTTGTTTTTTCAGCATTTTTAGTGTGTTTGTGTGAGTGTAAATATGCGATACTGTGTCGAAATTTGCATATGCATTTTCATGTGCATCGTATTTCAAGTGTATTTGTGTGATTTATGAATGTTATATTACACAACGTATTCTGCATCTTTTTCATTTTTGCCTTTGTAACAGTGTGTCTTAGTCCTTTTCCTCCGCACCTTGTATAGCCGCTGCCATGTAACGGTTACTGGGCCCCGTCAAGCCGTTTTTACGGCTTTTAGCCCAGCGGACCTTCCAGCATATTGTCTGGTAAATAAACTTGAATTTGAATATAATATTGCGTGTCAATTCCGGATTGCAAAATATATTACATGTGCTGTTTAACTCTTCTATTCACCCGACGTATCGTCAAATGTCACCTGCTCTGAAAAAGATTTCCCCTCATCACATGTGTATCGTTCGAGCCTAAATTATTTATTTATTTATTTATTTATTTATTTATTTATTTATTTATTTATTTATTTATTTATTTATTTATTTATTTAGTTATTTCAAGAAACGTTACAGGCCTCTAGAGGAAGCATGACTAAAGAGGGAAGGGGGCAGTTCTTATATTGCATGTCTAATATACATTGAATGTCTGACATACATGGCAAAAAAGCAACAACAAAAAATAAAAATACAGAAAAGAGATCACAAGTACAACGTCTAAATATTAATCTGCAGAAAATTAAAGTAATGTTTAACAGTCTCGGAAGAGAACAGCAATTTACAATAGGTAGCGAGGCACTGGAATTGGTAAGGGAATACATCTACTTAGGGCAGGTAGTGACGGCGGATCCGGATCATGAGACGGAAATAATCAGAAGAATAAGAATGGGCTGGGGTGCGTTTGGCAGGCATTCTCAGATTATGAACAGCAGGTTGCCATTATCCTTCAAGAGAAAGGTGTATAATAGCTGTGTCTTACCAGTACTCACCTACGGGGCAGAAACCTGGAGGCTTACGAAAAGGGTTCTACTTAAATTGAGGACGACGCAACGAGGTATGGAAAGAAGAATGATGGGTGTAACGTTAAGGGATAAGAAAAGAGCAGATTGGGTGAGGGAACAAACGCAAGTTAATGACATCTTAGTTGAAATCAAGAAAAAGAAATGGGCATGGGCAGGACATGTAATGAGGAGGGAAGATAACCGATGGTCATTAAGGGTTACGGACTGGATTCCAAGGGAAGGGAAGCGTAGCAGGGGGCGGCAGAAAGTTTGGTGGGCGGATGAGATTGAGAAGTTTGCAGGGACGACATGGCCACAATTAGTACATGACCGGGGTTGTTGAAGAAGTATGGGAGAGGCCTTTGCCCTGCAGTGGGCGTAACCAAGCTGATGATGACAACGCAACACTGGCAAATATTCAACCTATATAATAGTAGAGTTTTAATAATCGCACTAAATACCTTCTATCTAGCACGCACATTCAAAGAAAGAAAACTTGAATATTACACAATATTACGGCCGCATCTCTGAAGTGGAAGAAATCAAAAAGAAAAAAAGCAATGAAACACGGTATGTGCAATGGAATGAAAGAATGAAACCACTTAGTTTTGCAATAACACCACGTTAGACAATTTATTAGCAAGTTAACTGGATAGGGCGTCATGCAATGTGTCAAAGTTTAACGGGCATGTGCCCTGCTGTCCGGAAGAAAATTCCGCAACCGAACAGCAGGTGTAAGTGCAGATAACTCGAATGCACGAGGTAATACGTAAATTCTGGGATAGCTGAAATTATTGTGAAGCTGCGTGACGTGGAACAGGGTCGTTTCAGGCATGCTACTGCTGTTCGAGTGGAATAAATTAACTTACGAAGCAGCGACAGTAGGGCAATGTCACGGCAAGATGTTCAAAGACTGCAATGAAAGTTTGATTAGGATTATACTCTACTGTATCTAAAATTGTTCGAAATGAAGCGGCTAGTCCTATTCTGCATTCACTCTAGCATCTGAGTATCAATGTGTGAACAGGTGCTCAAGACGCCGAAAGTGAAACGCACAGCGCCCAGCATGCGCGGAACCCGCCATCATACTGGGTGTCGTACAGCCCCTGTGCTGCTTCGAGGCGTTATAAATCAATCGGTAGGGAAAGGGGGACGAGCACATATTCGTCATTAATTTTCATGTGTGCGTCTGTTCAGCGCTAATTACCTTCAATAGTTATGCAAGACTAACGAGCCCAACAGTTAGTTCTCCTTTATCCTTAATCATTATTAACCACAGTTTATTTAGTTCTTAAAGAAGTGGGCAACCTTTCGAATTTGTAGTATATCACAGTATTTTCCTCCGTAATTCTCAATTATAGCGCGAACCGGACAGCCACACAGAGATGGCCCACGAAAAAATGTCAGCGTCGTTGTATTCCGTGGGCATGTCATGTGTGTGTTTAGTCTGCGCTGTGAATGATAGTGAAATCTTTATTTAGGCAACAGTATCCTCTCGTCCTACCTTCTCGCGTTCTTTAGTTCTCGGACTCAGTTCATCCTCGCAGCAGTTATGCACGTATAAAAGCACCTGTGGAGACAAAAGCCGTGAGCGCTGTACGTGGGAAACAAAAGCGCGAAATAGACAGGTTTGGATAACGTCGCAGACAGGGTTGCACGCTCTGACAACGCGCGCACAACGAGTGTAAGAACTGCCCCGGGGGACACACACGAGCCCCGCCCAGCGTCGGTTCACGCAGCGGCCCGCCACCTGTTGGGCGAGCGTTGGCGCCAGGGGCGTGGACGCCCCTAGAGTACCCGAGGGCCCCAGGGGGCTGCTTGTTATACGCAGAGTGCGACATGCGTGCATAGACCGGCTGTGCGCGTGGCGAGCACTGCCGGTGTGACGAACACTGTGCTATACTATTTGGACCGGAGATGAGGCTGAGAGCAGACAAACGGTACACGGAGAGTGCACTCGGGTGCCTTCCTATTAGCCGGCATCGACGGCCTCAGTTTAACCTCGATAACGAAAAGCTCATACGAGCCACTACCGTGCTCGAACCGTATGAGAAGTGCGTGTCTGAATTTGGACTAGACTGAATCCAGATTAAATAGTTAGTGTCCGTCGAAAAAGTGAGGCTCGTAATGCCATTACTTACTTTTCTTTTACTTTTGTTTACGACCTCACAGCGTGGTGGGCGCTGTTAAGCTTTAATAGACCCCTAGTAGTAAGTTGCCGCTTGTGGTGCGTAACGTTTAAGATGAACATTATGGAACTTAACACTCCGAACCAGGAACGGCCACGAGAGACTCCCTATATATGAGCGGTGCAGCTCGGACCACTTGGAACGCGCAACAGAGGCACAATGCACACTCCATCGCAGTGCGGTCACCGTGCAAGGAAAGCATCAAACCCGCGAACTCGTGCTCAGCCACGGGACGCCAATGCCAGTGCGTCACAACAGCGGGCGTAGCGCGGAGTGACTGATCAGTGCGGTATGGGCGCGGCATGTTACGCTCTATGCTCGGCATACACAGACATCGGTGTGGCATGCGTGGTTCGCGTGCGCTGCTCGTGCCTCACTACTCCGTCAGAGCTGCCATGTGAAGAAACCGCAAGGGTGGTGAAATGGTCAAGTATACAAGTTGGTAGCGTCCATTGCCAACGGCGGCTTCCTTGTCTCAGCGGCTCAGCGTTCTGGCCTCCGCGATCACTTTTTGTGTGAAGGCGTGGCCGGCGCCAGACGTAGGCCGCCTACCACGAACTCGTCGACGTGCGCGTTCCGAAACATTTGCTGTGCTGAACAGCTTTTCAAAGAAGCTCGACACAGACACGACACCACAAGGCATCGTACCTCGCATTTCTTTCCAACTTTCCGCGTGCTTGACAGATCGCTGGTACTGCATGCGATATTTACTTGTAACTTCTGATTAGTAGCGTACGTCTCCCCATTTGTTGGCCAAATAAAGGTAAAACTTGCTGCAACTCTACTAACGTTTTCTTGCTAAAAAGACGGCGCGACGGATAAGGGCTACAGAGGTGATAACATTAGCGCATGTATAGCGGCCTCTTCTTTGTTGATTACGTGACGCACTGCATTTCCTCAACATGAAATACCAACGCCCACAGCCTTCCGTCCTGCTACTTCCTCTAAAACGACAGCCAATAGAGCCGGGACACAGCGGGGCTGTTCTACAATGCAATTCTCGCAGACGCTGCCCTTTAGAAAAGTGTACGCCGTGTTTAGGTCGAACCTGGAGTGATGCCTGAGACGGCTGGCTTGAATCAGGCCCGAGGGACAGTCGCCCAGTGAGGGCCGCAAATAAACACAAGCGACATACTCGGCGCCGGTCTCTCCCATGGCTACGAAAGAAGGCGCACGTCACCTCCACCTCTTTTGACGGTGCCGCGCACAACATGCGACAGCATCGATAGCGACGACAGACGCTGGCGGCTCGCTACGTACGGGTACGCTCCCGTTCGTCGCTGCGCAAATAGGAAGTGTCGTTCCCTCAAACCGACGTGCCCCGTCGAGCTGTCAGCTCATATCACGCAAAAGACACCGCAGCTGTCGCGACGGGTGCAGTACGACGCGCTTCTCAGCCCAGACGGTGCCACCCGGACGCTTTCTTCGGCGTGTATTCGCTCGTCTCGGCTAGACTGTCGAGAAGACGGTGAAAGGCATACGGCGCGGTAAAGAACAAATGCGCAAAAAATTACTTGCGAATAATAAATTGTGAACAAATCGCCAGTCACATTATTTCAAAAACAATTTGCATTCAATACTATGTGAACGTCTTCCCGATGCAGTGATAAAGCATTCGTCGACCTGTGATGCTTATCAATCATTACAACGCAATTCTTACTACGGCGTTTGTAGTTTCTAGAGCGAAGCTGTACACTTATAACCCAAATGCATATGTTGTGTCCGTGGGCAAAAATCTGGGGCCATCCCAGGGGTAGTGCAATTCCAGACCGCTCCGAGGCGGTGGTGAAGCAATCCCCCTAATAACAATAAAAATAAATAAATCAAGATGCATTGTTTCAAGTCGACGGGTATACTGGAATCGTTTGTGAACAGCACATGGACTCACGAGCAGGAGGCGTTGCCTTATACGCAAAGGACAAAATTAATGTGTACAACCATACACCCTTGACTCGCAAGAGGAAATTGCCACCGACTGTGGGGATCAGGGGCGTAGCCAGTGGGGGGGGGGGGGGGGGGGCTTATGGGGCTTCAGCCCCCCCCGAAATATTTTCGTGCTGTCCATGCACCGCCGACCAAAGCAGCCCCCGGCGCCGGAAATCATTCTGGATTTGGTCTAGAACGTCTTTTTCACGTTCGAAAAGCCATTTCACCGCTAAAATTGCCAACTCGGGCTGGATTTTGCGGCAACGCCCATGCACCGGGAGTCACATAACGCAAGCAGCCCCATCCGAGCACAAAGTTTCAAGGACGTTTTGATGGTGAACGGTCTGGCCGCGGAATCTCGCCGAGGCCGCGGAATCTAGACTCTATCATGGAATCTACGGAGCGCGGGGATGTCAGTCCCGAAACTCTATGGGTATAAAGTTCTCATAAATTTTTGATCTGAAAGCTGCACTGACATTTCCAAACGTGTGCTTTAGATTTTCAATTGCGGAACTTTGTAAGTTTAATGTTCTCATAAATATTTGACGCCAAAGGTGCAATAACTTTTCCAGAGTCATACATCGGGCCATACAGCAAGACAAGCCAAATCAACGCACTATCAGACAAGTTCACAAAGCCCGCAGCGAGGCCCGATGAGACCAAGCGTTGTGGTGGTTCATTCGTGCCGTCATGTCACATAAACAAATATCAACATTTTTTTCACCTGCGCCAAAGCTTCCAGTGAATACACTAAAACCAGCCAATGTAACTACGTCCTCATTTATTTTTTCTACTTTGACGTTTATACGACAGGACACATTGAGCCTGTTAAATTTTTTGTTCTCGCCCCCCTACCCGTGGGCTGCCAGAGCCAGCCAGAGCGCATGTGTTTTTCTCGTGCTGCCCCGACCATCGCGAGGCGTACTTCCATGCGCGTTCGGTTTTCTCTGGCCGAGTGCATTTTAACCTGGCCGTTTTGGACGCTTTTTAGTTAGCAGACGAGAAAAAGAAACAATGGTCGCTCGCCGCCATCACTGTAGGGACTCGACGGATTGCACCGCGTTCGCTTAAGCGCAACCTCTCCAGTAAGTCTTGTCTCGCCGGTGTAGGATACCAAGCAGTATGCGCGTGGTTCTTGGTGGACCAAGCGTCTCGTGTTTTCTTCGATATTCCTTTAATAGCCGCATTAGTTGCCCAAAGTAGGCATTCGATTGTGACCAACATACTTTCCTTCGCGTTTCTTTTTTCATCACGGTGCCCCTGCCCCACAAGAGGAAAAAAAAAAACGTTGTTGCGGGGCAGCGAATTGTCGCATTGTGAAAGTTCCATTTTTGTTACTTCTTTTTCGGAAAGTAATGGGCCATGGGACGGTTGAGCTGCGGATACTCTTGTTATATTATTGCGATAGCAATTATATGGACACTCTAGGCGCATTCCTACCGTCGCCGTCGCCCTCATGTTCCGCGTAAAGCCCAAGGGCGATAACATCGTGACCGCACGCCGCATGATGTATGTGCGAGTGAAAGCGTGTAGGGGGTGGGGGGGCATGGGTGAGCCGACGATGGTGGCTCAGTCTTGTGTGCGCAAGGGAGAAAAGTGAGGAGCAAGCGCGCCTGCTTCCGTCGCGCACCATACATCGGGGGGAGTGGATGGAATGGGGGCGTGATCTATGAGTCTGTGAATCTGTGATTGCGCAACATGTATACTTGCCTTGTTTGACCCATTATATAGCATGACGTTTTCTTAGATACGTAGATTTTTTGGAGACTTATACGTATGTTTAGATATCCTGTTGCAAGGTTTTGTGTATACGTGCAGTGAACTTTGTTTCCAGTGGCACTTTTTGCCCTTTATCAAGCCGTATATTCGCATTTGTATATTCCATTGTATCTTCGCATTTCTAATGTACGAGGGCGACTGAAATGAAAGTGAGCCTACCCACGCCGCGCAATTATGGTTCTGTTCATCATCTGCAAGGCCTAGGCGTAGCACACAGGCATCTCTCATTTACAAAAGTGTCGCGCAGGTGTGAGGATAAATGTTCTTTAATGCTCTCATACAGTGGGTTGAACATGGTTGCGTGACGTAATGGTCGCTCCAGAAGTGGAGCAGCGTGGTGCCGTGAGGTTTTTGACAGCTGAAGGTGTTTGCCAAAAAGAAATCAGTCACATTGCATTTCATTGGTCGCTATAAAGCGTTAGAACAAGCGGTTCAAAGAAGGACGTGAAAGTTCCCAAACTGGGCCAAAGCCATCGTGCAATTACACCTCACAAAATTGCAAAGGTTAATGAACTGATGACACAAGAACGGAGGATAAGTATCGATGAACTGGCAGAGCATGTGAACATCAGTCACGGTACCGTTGACGCCATAATTCATGAGCATCTCGGTTATCGGCTCTTGTGTGCGCAATGGATGACCACGATTTTTGAACTACCGCCAGAATACGGAGATGTTCGGCGCTGCCGTTACTCATCTGATCCGGTATCACAATAAGGGTGACGATTTCTTGTCTGTAATTGTGATCGGAGACAAACCATCATGCCATTACTACGAGCCTGAAACACGACGGCAAAGCTTACAATGGAAACATTCGAATTCACCACCCCCAAAGAAAGCAAAGGCCGTCATTTGCGCCGGAAAGGTGTTGCTGACTTTTATTTTTCGATCGTCAGGGGCCATTACTGATAGAATTTGCTAAATCTTGAGAGACTATCAATTGTTTCCGATATTTCCAAACGCCGGATCGGCCCCATTTGGCAATCAAGAACAAACTACGTGAAAAATTGACGAATGAGGTCATCTTGTTCCACGACAATACCCGTCCCCACTTCGCTGATGTGGTTAATAAAAAACTGGCAAATTTCAAGAGGGAAACACTGCAACATTCGTCATATAGCTCAGACCTGTCGCCCTGCGACTTTCACATTTCGGGGCAACTGAAAAAACAGCTCAAGGGAACCAGATTCGTCTCGGACGATGACGTGAAAGTCAGTTGCACACGTTTTGAAGCAGCAAACCAAGGAGCTCTATGTGACGGCAATTGCACGACTCGTTGGTAAAATGGGACAAATTTATAAATGCAAATGAAGGATACTTTTAAACACAAAAGTACCCCATTTGTCATATAATTGCATTGGCTCACTTTCAGTTGACTCGCCCTCGTATATTCTGCAGAACTCCTGCTTTTTATACGGGCTCTCTGTTGCGACTATAATTTATTTCCGTGCAATTACTCACGATACACGACCGGTGACAGCTGCTCCTGCGTAATACATTGGAACAAATGACAGCGTCATTGAGATTTTTCACTAGCCGTTGCATATGTACAAGAATGGAAACAAGGATCTTGAATGACAAAGTTTTATTAACATATTTGTCCTCAACTTGTTCATTGCATGGCCTTTACATTTTTCATCTCAGCGGCATGCAATGCTTTGCTGGTTCCGAACTGATGTAGCTCTAAAGTTCGTGTGATATTTTCTTTACTTATTAAATAGACAAATAACATGGAAGCATTGACATCAGTTATGTTGGGCACAATTTTCGGCACATACGAGTAGAACATTTTATGGAAAAATACATATTTTACTTGTATTGACAGTGCATAGCGTTCAAGAATTCGTTTGTAGCATGTTTGACAATGACAATGCAGTTATTATTCATGTATTTGATTCCAAGGCAAATTGTTTAAGAGGAAGCTTTAGCTCGGGCCGAACTCCGACGTAGCCTATTCAGATACATGTAAAACGCAGAAACGCTTTTCTGAGATAACTCCTGAATCGCTTTTAATTAAATTTGGCGCATTTGAGAGAGTAAGTTAAATTCTTGTGTCTGTTGGAAGCGGAATTTCGATTTAGGGCCTGAACTTTGTTTAATATATTCTGAAAAATTCGAAACTTCGAAAAAAATAGAACCACGAAGTTTACAAATTAATAGCTCTGCATCAAAAACAGATATCGCGCTTCTGTAAACAGCCTCCATTAACCATTCAAAGCGGACAAATTCGATATGTCTATTTGTATCTTACGTGAATTGGTTATGTTATGTACAAGGATTCTGCAAAAGCCGTATTTACCCACCGTGGTTACTCAGTGGCTATGGTGTTGGGCTTCTGAGCACGAGGTCACGGGATCGAATCCCGGCGACGGCGGCCGCATTTCGATGGGAACGAAATGTGAAAACACCTGTGTACTTAGATTGAGGTGCATGTTACAGAACTCCAGGTGGCCGAAACTTCCGGAGTCCTCCACTACGGCGTGCCTCATAATTAAACAGTGGTTCTGGCACGTAAAATCCCATTATTTAATTTAATTTTTAAAAGCCGTATTTACATAATACTTAATTTTTTAGACTCATGTGTAACATATCAATTGTGTCCGCTGTAGATGTACTGTTACGTGCCATTCACCGAATTGTGATATCAATTTTCATTGCTGATATACAGAGTTGTAAACTTCATTGTTTCTTTTTCTGAAAATTTTCGATTTTTGCCATTTTTCAATAAAATATTCACGACCTAAATCGAAAATTCGAAACAAACATTCACTAGAATTTATGTATTTCTTTTAAATGCAACAAACCTCATCACATTTGGTGCAGTGGTTGCCGAGAAAAACGAATTCTCCGTTTAGATGTATTTAGATAGGAGCATCCGACCTAATGTTTCCTCTTAGGAGGAGGCCGAACTGCAACGTGAGCCCCCCCCCCCCCCCCCCCCCCCCCCCCCGAACGAAATTTCTGGCTACGCCACTGGTGGGGATGTCTGCCGTGCAAACGAAAGACAGAATTGTGATATCCACTATGCATACATCTCCAGGCATACGCAAGTGTGATATCAAGAAATTCATGACCGCGCACATAACCATGCATAGCCCTACCCCTGTGATCATCGTTGGAGACTAAAATGTGAACATTTCAAAACCATTCAAGAAATGGTTCACTCAGCTTGTGCTAGAAAAGTTTGGTTTGAAGCGCGACATCAATCCAATTGTCACTCAACAACGGTCGTGTATAGACTTAACTTTGGCCAAGAATCTGTCTAAAGCCTGTTTCACGTGCGAGCGAAAATGCTCGTGATTCCTGCCGCCGCGACGCAGAAACCTGTTTCGAGTGGCGGGAGCGGCGAGCTTCAGGCAAGGTGGAATTTCATCGCGGCGGCAGCGCGGCAGCACCGCTTCCGAACCAATGACGGCCCGCCTCGCCACGTGACCAGTGGAGTACTAGTGCGGGAAAGCCTGCGCATAGGACGACGCTTTTTTACTTGCTACACGTGGTACGGGCAGCATGCCAAGATAGCTTTTCGGCGAATTGCTAATCTGTGAGGTTTCGAAACGGCCACGGCTGTGGAATGTGAAAGACAACTTTCGCAATAGGGGAGTCCTTTTGGGAAGAAGTCAGGGACGCCTTGCTAAAACACTATGACACCGGTAAACAAAAACGCCAGTTGTATTGAACTGCGAGATTGTCAGTGTTAATCTTTTTTTAATGCTGCAGACTCTTGAACGGCATGACGATGCTTGTGTTAAAAGTAATTTTTATCGCCTCTCTAGAGAAACACTGAAGCTTGTCAGAAACTCGATCTTTGTCGCCGCGCAGACATCGTGCGCTTGCCGTGATTCGCACAGAAGCGCTTTTCGTGGGGCTCCTGCGAGAGCACGTTTCTATGTATTTATTGGCCCAGTTTACGCACACATCACATGCTCCTTTGATATTTTTTTTCTTTATGGCGTGCGGTTGTTCTGCGCAGTCGAGTTGTCAAAGTATTGCTTTAATTATGCAGCCGTGAGAAAAACAAAAGAGTCATTCCTTTAGTTAATTAAGCGGAAGCTTTAGCTCGGGTGCTCCTATCTATATACATGTAAAAGATGCGTGTAATAATCATAATGTGCGCACATAAATCCATCTCCGTCGACACGCCAGCGTTCATTATATATGGCACAGTACCGAGCCACTCGCGAGTTAGTGCGCCCCATATGCGCAGATTTTTACAAAAAAAAGCAACACAAAAGATAACAAGTAAGCATGATTTAGATGCTTAAAACGCAGGATATGTATCTATAAAATAAAAATTTGGAAAGTAGGGCAACGCAATGCTTGTGTTGGTAGTCGCAAACTACCGAAATTGGCTGAAAGCTCCGTGTGTGTGTGTTTTTTTTTTTTTTTTTTTTTGCCAGCAACATTGATATTCACAGCGGCGGAAAACACGCGGCAGCAATGCATGTGAAATGAAACCTCGCGAAAAGCTTCGCAGCGCCGCGCCGCTGTTCGCTCCATTCGCTCAATCGATTGCATGTGAAACAGGCTTAAGGCTGCAACCGACCTAATCAGTGTATGTCACAGTAATCACAAAGCTATCGTCACTACCGTTACCAAATGATAAAAATAAACACATGTACTTTTGTCTAACCCTGTGTGAGGTGCTACAGCATGGCTGGTCGTCTACCTTCACAGAGTAGAATGGCTCCTCAATTGTGTTTCTTCTCAGTTTTGTATGCCGCACGCGATGTTTTCGTCCGTACACCCGCGTATATAAGCGACATCGATTCATTCAGGCTCCCTACTGCACTTTCTATAACTGAACATAACATTTCAATGCAATGCGAAATTAAAGTGACCAGGTGCCGGGTTGGGTTGCGGGCGAGCAACAGTGTGTTTCTGTCGGTAGCAGTGATGTGGGAGAGTGGGTGGAAAAAATGGAGGACGCTTAAGCTTCGTCTTTAAGAGTGGAACGCGATATCATTCAAAGATCCCTGGCTGCTCCTCACGCTTCCCGGTAACTGCAGCTCATGTAACAGTAATGTTTACCGGTAAGCGCTCGCGGCTAACGCTATGCACGAAGGCGAGCTTTCTGGTAGAGACAGCCTCTTGCGTTTGTCGCGGACTCGCAGACGCCAGCCCTACCTCGATGGTGTTGCAAGGAACCGGGCGCGCCGCTCTATGAATAGTATAAACGCTGGAAAGGGGATTTGCGTTTAAGTTTCCGCGATACAGAAATATGTTTTCTCGTATATTCGGATTACAGTCCGACGCTATCATGTCTGTTAGTTGTGTGAAAGTCGTACTTTACAATTTTCTGACGCATTTTACTTCGAGAAATTCAATTAGTGAAGTAACGCCTCTGCGCTCTACAGAGGGCCTGCGTAGTGGGTATGCGTGGTTCGGAATGATTTTTCGCTCACAAGACGGTCGGCTCTGGACGCCGGACGCCGGGTCTTCTGCGACACGGGGCCCTAAACGCTGTCGCGTTAAAATGGCTTCGTGAGGAGCGGATACGAAGATGGAGTAAATATAACAGTGGCCTTTATTTAGGCCACTTATTAGGTAGCAACTTATTTTTTTCCACTGGTCCCAACTGAACGAGATTCTGAATATCCCATAAAGGTACCCCCCTGCTCCTAGTTTCATGTTCCTAGCCCTCACCGTTTTTCTACAGCAATCATTTACACATCTTGTATTTTTTTTTCTTGCCGCAGCGAACGGCGCTTTTGAACTTTTGTCGACGGTTACAAAACTTACAAATAATAAGTGGTAAAATTTTAACCACGAAACATGTATGACTTCAACAAGTGTCTATGCATAGTTTTGCCAAACTGCAAGAATATCTCACCTCGATACCTAGTTTGGTTCTTTTGCAACGGCTGTTTAAGCACTGGAACTCCTCGATTTTTAAATCGTTTTTTTTGTTATACTCGACACAAAAACGTGCAGTACCTGGAATGACCTAGTAATAGCTGGTGTCATAGAAGTTCGAGGAGAGAGAGAGGGATATAAGGAAGGCAGGGATGTTAACAAGTCAAGAGTCCGGTTGGATACCCTACGCTGGTGGAATAGAGAAGGGGAAGAGAGAGAATGGAATTATGACGAGAGTAACACGGCCTTGACGCTGAATTCCGGCCAGAAAATTAGAGTCGCCTTTCAGCTACTCTGAACTCACGTTCAGGAACCACTACGTTATACTTTGTTTCATCTTGAAAAAGAGAAATAGAGATGGCAACTAGAGGAAAGGCAGGAAGCTGAGCCAGACGAGCGTCCGGTTTGCTACCCTACACTGCAGGTAAGGGAACCAGGGAGTAGAAAGAGGAAAATAGGAAGGAAGTAATCACCGTGTGTGCAGCGAAACGCCGTGACACTAAAGTCCCGTAGCTGGTGACAGGCGTCGAAGACATCTGGATGACCCAGGGCCCAGTGGTCGTTGCGCGAATAGGAGGCTGCGAGTGAGCCTTCGGGCTTTCATCTTGATATTTCGCCAACGCGTAGGCGTAGGCCATCGCCTTACGGACCTCATCAGCTCGTTTTCTGCGGCGCGAATTTCGTGGCAGCACACTCAGGTCCAGCAGGAGATCAAGTGCAAATCACGCAAAGCTCCTAATCGCCAGCGCCTGCGCTCGCCTGTGTCTCATTTTCCCCGCTGCGCTCTTTCGCACTCATCTCCTCTTGAAGGCCCGACCGAATAACGGCGCGCCAGTCGTCCACCGTTGGCGTGACCTGGGCTCATACCATCACGCATATTTCAAGCGCACGGAATATCTCTAGACCGGACAAGAAAAAAAGTAACGTCCGACGTTTGTTCCCATTCTGTGTCTGCATTTCTTGCATTTGAACTCGTTTCCTTTTTTCTTCTTCAGCGGTACACTTAAGACAGAGCGGAGATACAAGGTCGCCTAAAGCCTCAATTTGTAGCTGCCGGAGCGAATAACCCTGAAGTAGGTTTTGGTCCTCGCTGCAGAAGAAAACAAGAGTAGGCGTCTCGGAAAGGAACGTAATGACACCGTGTCTTGAGGCCAGTCAAGCACACTAACAGCGAGAAAAAAGTGAGCGCCATTTAAAGAAAAAAGAAAAAAAAAGGAAAGGAAAATACCCTTTTGAAAGGCATCGATACCATTACCCTTTCCGAAGAAACAACAAGACGACCACAGCGGCAAATGGTAGCAAGAAGCTTGAGCATCTAACTTGGATAATCGGGATAGACAGAATGTGACAAAAGGCAAATGACGCCGTGCGCGGTTGTTCTTATACTCGTAAGTAATAAATTTCAGTGCGGATGCCCGGCCTTCAGGGTGTCTAGCAAATAGTTCTTTTCTTCAATATTATCTGACTTTTGCAGGTTTTCAGCGATTTTTAAAGTAAATATTCCATGACTAAGCAAAAAAAGAAAAAGTCACCAGAAGACAGCAACCCTTTCAGCTTACACTGGCAGTAGTAAAAATCCAGGTGCAGTAGTCTTCCGTTATTTCGAGTTGGGATAATTCAATTTTTTGGTTACTTTGATCCAGAGCGGCGGTCCTGACCGGCGCACACACTTTCATTCGTTATGGGCCCAAACTTTCGTTATTTATATGCCGAAACTGGTATCAGACGGATAACTCCTACTTCACTGGCCAGCCCGCACGCGCCTAACTCCCGCTGTGACACCAGTAGTGATTGCAATGGGGTGGCACCTGTTCTGGCGGCAATTAGAGTACAGCGAATGCGTCAAACACAAGTCAACTCCGGTCGAAAAAGCCCGTTTTCGGCCTGTGCACCTGTGCCTGCAATGAAGGCCACAAAAGATGAGCATTTTGTTTCTAAGGTTTGAAATTTCTGTCGGAAAATGCACCTAAATTTATGCCGCTAGACTATTACTCGCAACACCATACAAGCAGATGGCGTCCTACGAGATCTAGCGAAATCGTGCAGGGTGTCAAAAATTGGACCACCGTTATGGTCAGGCTCTACGGGGCGCGGGCCGAACAATAGTACAACTGTAAATAAAGAACACTCATCAAGCAATGATATCAATAAAAAAAAATCATCGACCAGTGATCATAGCTCCAACAGTTAAGGAACCCCTTGGCAATCTCAGATGGAATATTGGTTATTTTTTAAAAAATATCGGAGCAAAAGTTTATTCCTCTTACACCTCGATCGAAATATAAGAGCGATGAACTTAGCCCCCTTCAAGTTATATTTAAGAAGTTGCGGCTAACTACTACACCTAGTGAAGTGCATTTCCGAAATATTTCTGGCAGAAAAAAAGAAGTCTACTTCAGTGCCATTAAAAATTCGCAATTCAAGGCGACAGATGGCGGACAAACAAATATATATATATATATTTTTTAAATTTCACCTAATTTCATGAGTACAGGAACATTTTGCCGATAATTTAGAGGCACTACCCATTGATGTCCCCGCTCCCATTATTGGCTATATATTATTTATGGTCTGTTCATTGCCGAGCCAAAAAGCACAACTTAGGACAGGTTCGAAGTTTATAGAACATTTAGCTCTGTTCACTGTCACTTTATTATCGATATTGACAGTCTTAAACGTAATTTGATAAAAGTGCTTTGTCATGCAACAAACAACAGGAATAGGAAAAATGGTTCTGAAATTAAGAAAGTGACGCTTTTACCGTGTGTTGTGCTGTAAACGGCACATTGGGCCGTCGAATACTATCAATGACAGTTCATTTGACAACGGTACCCGTCATAACTTGATTAAGGGAGTTTAGCAAAGGTATATTTTACACAAGAAAAACATTTTTCGAAGTTAGGTCACTGTGCCGCCCTCTTTATAGTCGGGTACAACTTTAGAAGAAAGGGGCGTTCACTCCTCCAAGGCGGATGCACACGAGCTTAATTCCACTAACGGGCGCGCACTCTAGACTGACAGTTTGTAATGGTTTGGATAAATGCATCGCTCTTTTTAAGTACTTGTTAAATGGCAACTGATTCATTTTAAGCTCGGAAAACGAGTAGTAGATGTGCCGTGTACACGTAAGCCAGTGCAAGATCCATGCAGAGCTGCTCTTTCTTCTTTTGTCCCTTGCAATGAAGCTAAACAGCAGACGGCGCGCAGCATTGTAGAAGGCACGGGGTTATTTTCTTTCGCGACCCGGCACGTGCTGTAGCATTCCAATCACGAGAGCTCTACCAAACGAGCCATCAAAATACAAAGGTCTTTATTTATACCGAGAATTACGCGTTTTAGAAACACGGTTTCTTGAGTGGGACTATTTTAGTCGCGTAGGCAATCAGCTGTCGCGCTTTGGTCATCTAGGCGGGGCCTCCCCTTTTTCTAAAGTTGTACCCGACTATAGCTGTCATTGATTTACAGTATGTGCCCATTGCAATGAAAACATTAGTACGGAGTGTAAATGATGTGCTGACAGCGTTTTATTGCGATAGCAAATATATGGACGCGAATTGCCGCCGCCGTCGTCGGCGTCCTCGTTGGCGTCGCCGTGATGTTCCGTATGAAGTCCAAGCAGTGCGATAACATAACGGCCGCGCGCCGTGTGCTGTGGGTGCGAGTAAAATCGTGTGAGGGTGAGCCGAAAAGGGCGATGGCTCCGTCTCGCGCACGCAAGGGCGGAAGGCAGGGAGGAAGCGTGCCGTTCTCCATCGCGCGCAAGGTACCAGAGAGGTGGGGGAGGGGCGTTCTACTTCCGCGGGGGCTGCGTATGGCACGGGCTCTATCTTGACAGCGATTTGCGGTGTGTACAGAGTGTCGGCGCGCCGAAGGCTGATAGCTTCGTGTGAGCTGTGTTTTCGCCGCTTAATTAGTTCACGTTGAAGCGAGAGGCGTTACGAAAGGCAGTTCCCTCGCTGCTGCTGCCTTTCTTCCTCACGTCAGCGTTTCAACAGCGAGCGTTAGCGGACATCAAGTGATATGTGTTCATGTTTGCCTGCGCGCGTGACACCATGCTTGTTAATTTAGTTAGTAAGCGAGCGTCTACAAGTCTATACGACCGATAAAATTAATGTCCTTACTTCGTATAGCTGTCGAATAATTTGCTATCGCAATTGATGCTCCGCCTTTCGGGCGAAACTGCGATGTTTTTTTAATACAAAACGCAGAAGGAATGATGCACATATGGCTTTCACTGCGCTGCCACGTAATTTTTTTCTAACATGTTTTCCAACAAAGCGCTGCACACTTGGAGTAAAAAAAGTTGCTGTAAACGGACGTTCCTTCAAGAGAATGAAACTTCTTCAGGGGTGCAGCAGAAGCTTACTTCATCACGGCAGACTTGGTTTATGCCACAGCTACCCTATACTTGTCAATGAAGACACTTTATTACAACAGGGTTTTCAGTGTAACAAAATCTGATATTTTTGTTCATTTCAATATAGTGGGACAATATTTATTTATTTATTTATTTATTTATTTATTTATTTACTTACTTACAGTCCCCTCATGGCTCATGTCAGGGCATTAGAGAGGGGAGTGGGCCATTACAAAAAGGAGCATAAGAACAATACACAAGATTTGAAATAATATCTAACGCGGTATTACAAGTATATTAAAAATTCTCACAACAGCTATAGTGCAAACAAACGTCAATGCAGTTAGGAAGAACAATATATAAAGGTTATCGAGAACAAGAATAACGCATACACGTGCAAAATCAGCGTCATCACCAAGCAAGTTTACACTGTGAAGAAAAAAAAACTCGTATATGCTAACCTATTGCAAAATGGACCAGCAACCGTTTTTTTAATTCTTCGACGTTGATAGTTCTAAGTAAAGCTGCCGGTAGGTGGCTCCACTCCTATGACGCCCTGAGGATGAAAGATGCCCAGCAGAGAGAGAGAGAGAAAGAGATGAAAAGGTGACAAAGGCACTGATGTTAACCAGAGTTAAAGCCTCCGGTTTACTACCCTGCACTAGGGGAAGGGAAATGGGAAGTAAAGACGGAAACAAGAACTGGGGCAAAAAGAAAGGCGTGAAAAAAGAAAAATAAGGGGGTGAGGACTGGATGGGATTATTATAGTCTTTCTGGGCCACAGCAGTAGTGCGGCAAAGTCAACGTTATGCAGATGATCAATGCTTGATAAAATGTAGGTAAGTGGGATGAACAGTGCTTTTTTTTAGGTCTTCGTTAGTATGATAAATTGTAAAGGAAAGGCTCAGTCGGGATACCTTTCGCCGCAACTCAAGGAGCGGTAATAATAACGCATTCTTCATGTCTGTTACACTTCCTGAACGTTTATAGTAAGAACAAATAAAAAGGGCTGCGCGATTTTGTACAGCTTCAATAGGTGCTATTAGTGACTTAGTTTGGGGATGCCATATTGACGAAGCGTATTCTAACTTAGTGCGCGCTACAGATTTATAGATTGTTAGTTTGATAGTTTGGCATAGATAAATTTCTTTTTAGATATCCCAGCATTCTATTAGCGTTGGCGACGATGTGGCTCACATGATTATTCCAAGCGATGTCCGAGGTAAAAAAAAAAAAAAACACCAAGGTATTTTTACAATGTGGCAGGGTAGTAAGATGTGTTGTTAATAAAATAGACTGCAATATTTGTGGTTTTATGACACGAGAAGCGCACCACTTTGCATTTAGTTGCATTAAGGGTCATTTGCCATTTATGATACCAGATAGAGACTGCGTCCAGGTCAGTTTGTAACGATTCAGCGTCGTTAGTTTTCTTAATCACACGATAAATAGCACAATCAGCAAAACGTTTAATTGAATACGAAAGGTTGGTAGGTAGATCGTTAATATAGACAAGAAAAAGTAAGAAACCGAGCACCGATCTTTGCGGGACACCAGATGTTACCACAATTAACGAGGTCTTACAGCTGTTAGCATGCACGAATTGTGAACGGATGGTTAGGAAGGATTCAATCCCCGCCAATGCGTTAGGATCAATATTCAGTTTTTTTCATTTTATAAAGAAGCAAGTTATGGGCACCTTATTAAGTGCTTTACAAAAATCTAAGATACAATTGACTTCGGAACCATGATCAAGAAAAGATTGAATATCGTTAGTCAAAGTGACAAGCTGTGTTTCGCAAGAAAAAAAACCGAGAGCATGTTGCATAGACGTGAAAGATGAATTGGTTTCAAGAAACTTTACCAAGTGAGAATATAAGACATGCTCGAGGACTTTGTAGCAAATACTGGCTAGCGAGATTGGACGATAATTTGCTGATGAGTGCGTGTCGCCTTATTGATGGAGTGGAACCACCTTAGCTATTTTCCAGTCCTCTGGTAACAAGCGAAGCTCAAAGAATTGTTCGAATATTTTACATAATATGACAGCGGGTGTTTAGTGTTCTTCAATATTTTACAGTTAATGTCATGGCCGCAAGATGAACTCAGTTTAAGTTGTCAATAATATTCATGATTCCAGAATGATCAAACCTTATCGGATCCTTTGAAATGCCAAGGTGATAGTCATATTCAAGTCAAATTGGATTGGAACTGTGTGAAATAGCTTTGTCAAAAGTTTCATTTAGAATATGAGCGCAGTTAGTAGCTGGAATTGAATTTGATTGGGAATCGCGAAGTAATATTTCTGATTGCTCTTGCTTGTTTATGATTCTCCAAACCTTCTTAAGATTGCTGGTTAACAATGAAGGCAACGTCACATTATAGAAACTTCCCTTTCCTTTCTTTTAGTGATTTTTTGTAGCTTTTCAGAATTTCAGGACTTCACTTTGCGAAAAATGCGTCTCTTATTGTCGATACGTTTTAACTGCCTGCTATAACACAGAGAATGAAGGTTAGTTGTAATGTTTATTTATGGGATAAATAAATTTACAAGTTCATTCAGTGTGACCCTAAATCAGCACCAATTAGTGTAGACTGAACGTTGGTCTAAGGCGGTGAGGATAGTCAAATGCTAAAGGGCCTTATTTATAGCGGGAAAGCTAGCCTTGCCGTAATTGTATATAATTTTCTTTTTACTTGGCAATTTAGAAGATGATAAGTTGAACGCGATCGCAAGTAGTGAATGATCAGTTACCCCTGGCAGGCAATTAATAGGCTGATTCCGACGGCGGTGATACTACTTCCGCGTGCAAGGAGAACAGGAAAACCAAATAACGTTGCTATAACGGCCTATAAAAACGCTTCACAAGCTCGCACGAATGCACAAGTATAAAGACATGCGCCACCTATTACACGAGCGCTCGAGCACACGACGCATTCATGCACGCATGATTACACACAAAAAGAACTGTCAGCCCAAGCACTCCGTACAGATAGGTAACCAGCGAAGCTGAAACGTGCGGCCCCGGTGTTTATCACTGGGTATATCCCGACGGTTCATTAAAGTATTTCTCCATTACTGGGTACGTCTTTGTGTTAATCAACTAATGGTGTACTAATTAAGTAATTAATTAATTATATAATTATTTGTTATTTATTTATTTTTTAATTAATAACGACGACGAACGCGGAAGGCGTGACATGAGCGCGTTCGCGCGGTAGCGCCGAGGTGCGCCAACGAGCCAGCTGTGGAAGACGACGACGACGCTGGAGCATTGGTGATGGCGATAATTCTTTTTCTACACGCGGACACGATAGTCGGAAAAGTAGCCCTTAACAGCTTCGCTGTAAAAGCTAAAATTAACTGCAGAAAAAAATAAGAAATGAAAACAAACAAAACGAAAGAAAATGAAAAAGAAAAAAGCGCGCGCGCGAAACTGAAAGCGTACTTTTCCGCAAAACGGCTCTTTTAATGGAGAAGCCTACTAAAAGGCCGAAAGGGCGACTCGTCGTTCTGGGCAGCCAACGATTTGACGTATTTATGATGCAGCTTGACAGGTACGAAAGGTCATTTTTAAGATATCAACAACGAAAAAAACCCCTAAAAATATATTATTCACTACGGTTGCTTATTGGCTTTGGTGGTATTCTGTGAAGCCCGAGGGCGCGGGATAAAATCCAGGCCACGGTGGCTGCATTTGGATGGGGACGAAATGCAAAAACACCTACGTACCGTGCATTCGGTGCACGTCAAAGAACCCTAATAGCTCTTCAAAATTCGCAAGTTGGACGTGGCTACTATTCGTCGGTCAAGCTGGTGCAGGACAAAGCCGGTACGCACAAAGCAGCACGACCAGACTGAAGCGTATGAGCGCCAGCAGATTCAAGCCCTGTCGTGCACAAAGCAAGCGCTGCGCACACGCACTGCAGTTGCATGTAGCTGCGGTCTGCTACTTGCATAGATTCCGCGGCCGCCACAGGGTGCCGCGACGATTCCGCTGGCTGAGCGCGCTGCGGCTCGCTGCGGTTCGCTGAGGACAACCGCGTTTGGCTTACGTTTGGCGCGTAGGAAATAGTGGCGTCTACGTGGGCATCCAAAATCAAATGTCAACTGCGCGCCACGGTGACGTTCAGTAGGCGGAGCGTTGTGGGCGCGCCCCGCTCCGCTGCAGCCTTCGCAGTGGAAGGCATTGAAGAAGGAGTGGAAGCCCCACTAACGCGATGTTTGACTGCCAATAACTCCGCTTCTCTTGAACGCATTGAACTATTTTTCGCGGCAAATTATTTCTGAAATAGTTAATTTAACTTCAAATGCATTTCTCGGCTTCGATAAAAAGTGGCTCAGGGCCCCTGTAAGAAATCATTAGTGAGAGCGTCTTCGGCATTCGGAAGTCAAAAACTAAATACTAATCCGGGGCTGGGCGCACATACGTTGAAGCTGTTGTCAAAACTTGGTACTCATCAAAGTGCACGAGAAAGGAAACTAACAGGGAGAAAAGCACCGACGCACCGCTTACAATCTAAAAACAAAACTGTTCAGCTCCCGTTTCTGTTTTTCTTGCTTAAGCATCTTTTCAAATCCAAATGCCTTACGCAGGTGTACTTAGGCACACTAGAATTATTAAGCTCTATACATATCTGGAATAAAGTCTTCAGTACAGTGTAGAAAGGAGAAAGAAAATAAACAGAGAAGATATAAAACATTGCCACGCGCGACTCGCCTTAAAATGAAGAAATTTCAATTTTCTATTCAATCGATTAGCGACTCGTTTGCACTGCAGAATCAAATTTGTAAACGCAAACGTACGGAAAAGGATCCACGTTTAAATAGAATGAAGCGAACGAATGAGTAAAAGAAATAGTAATAACGAAGAGACAACAGCGGGAGTGTTAAAGAAAGAAAAGTAATATTCTGGAAGTCCCGGAAAAGGCTTTGTCCTTGGTGGACTTGCAGAGGGGGGGGGGGGGGGGGGGGCGGGTTGGAGAGGGTGAGCAAGAGACGCTTTGACAAACGGAACCAATCATCCTCAATGGGCAGCTGAGGAAGCAAAAGCTCGCAGGCATTTTTCAAAGCAGGACACCACGCTACCGAACAACGGAAAATGAAAAAAAAAAATATAGAATACGCGAAGAATGAGAGAATAAATGAAAGCGTCAAAAAAAAAAAAAAAAAAGAAGGAGAAAGTGCCAGGTATTCGGGCTGAATTTTTTTCAGCAAACATAGACGCGATATCGTTTTTCTTATAACTGCAAGATGCTTTACTCCCACGCCCCTTTTTCGTTGTCTTCCAATCACTCGGCATCGTATGGATGTAGTGAAAGAATCAGTCCTTATTCAACCGCTAGAAATAGATTTAAGTAAACGTAATACGCAATAGGACCTTTTCATCTTTTGGGCAGAATTGGGACCTGCTATATGATAACGGTTATTGGCCCGGGCTGTTCCGGGATCGATGCCGGCGCAAGGATGGATGGCAGACGCGCCAAAACCGGCAAAGCGGGCTAAGACGAGGCAGAAGAGCGGGATAGAATGCAGTGTTCTGAGGCGCAGAGCACGCGAGCAAGAAAATGAAGGCGACCCAGGCAACGCCAGCATTCTAGACGGCGACGACGCTCACATAAGAAAGCAGCAGCTCTTCGGACCTCGAACCACGCCCGGATCGAATGATTAAACTGGCAGCGCCATTGCGGCGCGAAGAACAGAAAAACGAGAGAAGTGTCTGAAAGACAAAGAAAGAGGGAGAGAAGAAAGTAAGGCTATGTCAGGACCAGCGACCGATAGCTCACGTTCGAGATGAGCGCTGTGCAGGGTGATTATGTTTATTATGTCGAACTATTCACGTAACGCTAGTGTCTCGCAGATGAAATCGTCACTTACCCTTCCTAACCTTCAAACTCGGCGCAACATCTCGCGCCTTTGTTTATTCCACAAAGTGTTCCATCACCGTCCTCCTGTATCGATCACAGCATTAAGGTAGCAACCCGCCGTGGTTATCAGTGGCTATGGTGTTGGGCAGCTGAGCACGAGGTCGCGGGATCGAATCCCGGCCACGGCGGCAGCATTTCGATGGCGGCGAAATACGAAAACCCCCGTGTACTTAGATTTAGGTGCGCGTTAAAGAACCCCAGGCAGTCAAAATTTCCGGAGTCCTCCATTACGGCGTGCCTCATAATCAGAAAGTAGTTTTGGCACGTTAAACCCCATAATTTAATTTTAAATACGGTAGCTGTTCCTCTTTGTCGCACTGACATGTTCCTGCGTTCTTTTTTGCCGAAAACCTTTTCTGAGTGGAACCGCCTTCCCTCTTCTATCGCCACTTTAGCCGATGCGTCATCATTCAAGACCGCTGTGACAGATCATCTTTTAAAATGACTCGAATTTTGCTGGCTTTTTTTCCTTTTATTTTGCTGCTCTTACTGTCTGTTTATCTTATCCTTGTCCTTATAGGCTTGAATGCTTTTTGTTTTAAAACATGTACCCACCTCCTCTGTAATGCCCATTGGGCCCTGAGGGTATGATAATAAATAAATAAATAAATAAATAAATAAATAAATAAATAAATAAACAAACAAGCTGTAGAACGGAAACGAATCAACGGAAAATAAGCTGCGTGCCCCGCGACGCGTCTACGGAGTGCGAAGAGGACCTCGTCCTAGCAACAGCGATTATCACTTTTTCATGCGAAAGCGCCTGATGGTCCACTGAGCGAAAAAGCCGGCGTCTGTCGTCTGTAACCGCGAAACGGCAGGTAAATACCCATTGGCTGCAACGCCACGTCACGAGCGCGCCTCGGCCAACCAGAGCGGGAGCATCAGCGGCCGCATTAGCGCGACAGGTGTAGCGTGAGGAGAGAGGGCATCGCCGCAACGTCACATCGCTCTCGGAAGTCGCACTGGGCTTAGCTACTGCGCGCGCACGCCGGTCTTGCTGGTCGCTACTGTTTCCTCGGTCTCGAGTCGCGCAGGACATCGGTGGCACCACAAGCTGCTGCTTGCTGGCTCGTGCAGCCCGTACCACTATGGTACATTACTCGCAGGGCAAAACTCGAAGGGCCGCTCAGCTGTGTTCAATTGGACATTAATGCTTTCGCATTCACAACTCATCAGAAGTGCTTAGGTGTCCTCAACTTCTTTTTTTTTTGTACTATAAACACAATGCGAAGGCAAACTGTAGGTGATCTAGTGAACTAAGGAGAAATAAAGATATATATATATATATATATATATTTCGAAATAAGAAAATGCTTCTGTAAAAATGTTGAACTTGAAAATAAATTTTTACGACAGCTGCCGATAAGCGAGAACCTGAACTTAGAAAACTATACCTGCATGAAACAGCAGAAAATGACGATTTCTAACGTTTCACGCGTCAGGCATCCCGTGCAAATGGCATCGTTCACGCGCATCGCGTAAAATCGGATCTTCCGCGGCCTACCGCCGATTGGCGCGATAATGCGGTGCACCTTAAAGCATTACCGACGTTTGCATGGATGTAATCTGGCAGAATGGCCATACGATGCGTAGAAAAGGCTACAATTACAAACTTGATTATAGATTTACTTGTCACCTGGAGCGAACACGAGTGTAAAGTACGCGCCCGCGGGTGAGCTTTCTCGAATGTAAAATAATATAAGAAAATTGTCTTGCAGTCATGATACTGCACATAGCGAATTGTGTGCTGCAACTCGCGGTGCAAACTCGGGCAAAAGAGTGGCGGGGGACAACTCGCCCGTAGGAGGCCACCTGTGCTAACCGTATAGCTGCACTAATATACGCATGCGTATTTTGTTTTACCACGTAGTCTTTATCGCATATGTGTAGTTTATAGATGTGTAACAGGATACCTGGCTCGAATGTGTGGATAAAGAAAGCGTGCGTTCTGGCAGGAGGAAGAGATGAAGTGAACACGACGAAAATAATAATGGAAAACAGGCGGCCGAAGTGACGAAGTACGAAAAGCACCGCGAAAACACGACACAAGAGTGCCGCACGCATCCAGCTGTGGTTTTTCTTTGACGCATTTGTGCCGCATTTTCCGTAGCCTCGTGCATTTCATCACGGCGAGCCAACTCGGCCGTTTGAAGTCGCGTAGGCACCGGAGCAAAAATATAAATAAATAAATAAATAAATAAAAATAAAAATAAAAAATAAAAGCAAACGCAGCATCGATCTGCGATGCGAGCAGAGGATCCCTACTGCGCCCGATGACACGAGCGGACCTGGTTTCGGCAGTGGAGCCTGCCCTATCTTAGACGATATGTAGCCGAAGCTGACCGCGTGTGAAGGCAAAAGAATGCCGAGAGCGCTGTCGGTACTTTCTGGAACTCCAGGAGAGGAGCTCGTCGTCTTCATCGCGGCAGATGCGACGACGCACGAAGCGACAGAGTTGCCGGCGTTTGTCTAGAACGCGCAAGCCGCACTTATTGGACTGCGCTGGCGACATCTACAGCTGCGATACTTTGCGAGGAACCGGCTTGACGTGAGCATGCACGGATACTTTTGCGAGATATCTTCTCTCGTCCTGCTGGTGGGTTTGTAATCTGCTCTGGAGAGCGTTCTAGAGAAGTGTCTTGACTTCCGTGCCTTAGAGCAGGACATCAGGATAGCCGACATATCGATGGCAACTCAGGCGCCTTTCGTGAGGTTATGGGCGAAAGCGAGACGAGATGCTGAAAGTCTTGGACTTTCGAAATAAGGAAACTGCATACGGTGGCCGAAACTATCAGTTCAACACTATCGGTTCTTCACGCTACCGCAGAACCGTTTTGAATGGCTGTGTACCGATCTGAACGTAGTAAATAGAACAATATCGCAAAAGTAAGAAACGCAAGCGACTTTCCCGGTGAATAAGCGCGCGCAAATGTGGTTAATATTGCCACATGCATCTCGCATAGCATGAAGACAGTCCTTTCGTTCCGTCCTTGTACATTTCACGCTTTTACTGATATGTCTTGAATAAACATTATCCAACTGATTTTCCCCTACCTTTATGCATGTCGTTTTCCAAACTGCAACACTAGGCAAGCACCTAGCTGCAATTTCAACTAAATTAAATGTAGATGGCGAACGTTTAATTCAATTTACAGGCGCGAAAGCATGGAATGATAACAGAAGTAAATATAGCTAGATAGCGTTAATTTGAGTTGCAAACTATATTATTTAAATAAACAGAGTACCGAAATCACTTGTTACTGCTAAATGGCTCTGTATATTTTTGTGAATTTGGTATCGTGGACGGTTTTGTGCTGCCGGAGCTGCACGTTGTGCTGTACTTTTAAATGCAATGCGCATGAACTCGCGGCTGTCGCTGCAACTTGTTGTAGTCTGTTTTCTAAGCGGTTATACTATGTTGTGGGGTGAAGATATGGCCTATCTGAATGTAGCTTTGTATTTTCCCCGTTACGAATGGCCTATGCGCATATCTGGTATTGGATCGGCTACTATCCCTAAAGCCACCGGTACAAACAGCATTTTCGTACATTGTTTTGAACAGTCTGAATGAAGTAACATGAAAAATTGTTGGACGTCAGTGCCCAGGACATCATTCATGTTGCTAGCTTTTAAATTATGGGGTTTTACGTGCCAAAAGCACTTTTTGATTATGAGGCACGCCGTAGTTAAAGAAATTAAACTATGGCGTTTACGTGCCAAAACCACTTTCTGATTACGAGTCATGCCGTAGTGGAGGACTCCGCAAATTCCGACCACCTCGGGTTCCTTAACGTGCACCTAAATCTAAATACCACGGGTGTTTTCGCATTTAGCCCCCATCGAAATGCGGCCGCCGTGATTCGATCCCGCGACCTCGTGCTCAGCTGCCCAACAACATAGCCACTGAGCAACAACGACGGGTATGTTGCTAGCTTTTGTTTGTCTTTTTCGCGGTAAGTTTGTCGTTTGTGCCGTACAGTTTCAGCACTGCCTGACCGAAAAAAGAAGAAACGTGCTACTTTGTAGTTGTGTCCTCATCATTGCTGAATGCCTTTCTCGAAGTGGCCAATCAGAAACGTAGATACCACGGAGGTACATCGGCTACGAAGGACTCGGTGAAAGCTAGAGGGGGACCAAATGAGCTATATACAAGTACTCTGCTGTTTTCCGCAACGGAGAAACAGTTTTCGCCTTTCGATTGCATGACTTGCATTAGTTTCACTGCATGTGCCTTTGATCTTATATTTCGAGCCGACAAGATCAAAGTGTGTAAGTTCTGAGGCCCCAGGAAGCGCTGCTGAACAGATACGCGTTGAGAGGAATCAAATGGGTTATATGACGAAGGGAATGCGCTTCGGACGTAAAGTTGGCCTTTCGGGTTTGTACTGTGCGCAGCTTTTGCCTTTGAAGATGCGTTCGCAAAAGCAACGGCCAAACTGGGTACTAACGTAAAGGCTGGCTGTTTCCACTCCGGTGGCTGTCCGAGAGATACGAACGTTCGCTTCGCAACCGCTAGTGTCAATGCCAAGCCCCACCCCACACCCTTTATTTTTTTTCTCAATTTACAATTCAGTTGAATGTTATTCGGAGATTTTCTGCGCGTCTCTCGTTTATCTGGGCACGAACCTGTCTCTTATTGACGATCTGGCGAGGAATTTCTTCGCAGTTTTTATTCGACTCAAACCGACTTTTATTTCAAGGACATCTGAAATGAAAGGCAACCTGCGGAGAATCGGTGCGCTTGTTCTAATTTGGCGATATTAAGATTTTTATGACGCCTTGACACATGATGTCATTGATAGGCGCATGCGCAGAAGGCTATGTCCAATGGACTTATTAGGTTACCAATAAAGCTGTGCAATGCTGCCGAAGCTGCAGCAGCACCACGTATAGTCATGCTGAAATGAAGATAGTCAACAAATAGAAAGGTTACGTTTATAGATCTGCATTTTTTTACATGCTCGTGATCTTAACCTATACCTAGCATCCATAGACGGTCTGTTGACCACGTCTATACCTTTTGGTATATTTTTGATCGCACCAATTTGCCCCTCCCCCGGTACAGGGTAGCCAAACGGAGACTCCCTGGTTAGCCTTCCTGTCGTTCTTGCACGTGAAGCAGCGCTGCGCACTTTGAGTAAACTTACGCAACTTAGTATTACGAAAGAGCGCTCGTGTATCTATCCGGACTGTGGATCCACTGCATACTAGCGTCAACTACGACGTGGACGTCTCCATCTTCAGCGCTGACTTGCCGATTTTAGTGAAGCCAGTTGTTGATGGCGTCGCCATAACTTAAGTGTCTCGGCTCGGAATATCCCGCTGTGTGAAAATAATTTTCAAAGGCTAGTCTCTCACCTCACACGTCAAGGTGGGCCACTTTAGACACCCCGTGCGGCCATTTATCCAAAGGCCACTCTAATGCCACAATTGCATCAGGCTGGGATGAGTGAACGTCCTGCCCCAGCTGTGTGAAAACACGAGCGTTTGCCCACGCTGCGCCGAGCCCCACGCTGCGGACTCCTGTGCACCTACGACTCCCAAGTGCACCAGTTAGCTTGGACCCCACGACACTTCCTCGGAGGACTGCCCCCAAATGAAGAAAAGGCGGTCTTGAAGCAGATGACGATAGACACCTCTTTGTCAATGACATTGGCCCAAAGGCTTGCTAGTGGCCGTATTTATCTTTTCTAAAATAGCCTAGCACTATAGCATGGGTTCTGGTGTGATGTTCTCATTCCTTTATTTTCATGTTCACCGTGTACTGCGACATCTTCATTGCGATAGCAACTATATGGACACTCCAAGCGCATTTCTTCCGTCGGCGTCGCCGTGAGGTTCGGTATAAAGTCAAAGGGCGATAACACCGTATCCGCGCCCCCTACGCTGTATATGCGAGAGAGAGCGTGCGAGATGTGACGACGATCGCGGTTCACCCTCGCCCATACGAAAGGGAAGGAAGCTGAGAGGAAGCACGCCGTCTTGTGTGGCGCGCAAAGCACCCAACGTTGCGATGCATCAGAAAAGAAGCCGCTTACTGAAAGCTTTATACAAATGGGGAGGAGGGGTGTGTCACATGTGCAAGTGTTTCCTCATTGTATCCATGCAACTAGCCTAGCCTCCCTATGTTACTTTCCTAAGCCCATTACAATATATAACGTCTGGAGCTTACAGTGTTACGCAGGCACGCAGTTCGTCCGCCAAATGATAAGGACCGGTCTTTTAGTAAACACGCTGGGTGAGAAGCTCGTAAATTGTCTAATCAAAACGCGACTAGACGGTCGTTTCCACCAGAAGACCATCATCGCTACTGACGAAAACAAGCACGAAGAGCAAAAAGCACAGGAAAATAACGAAGAAGAAGATAAACGAGCATTTGGCGATTCCGGAGTTTCCAGCGGGCCCTAACGGCCCTTATTAAGCTCTTGCCTGGGGGCCCGGTTGTTTCTTCGCTGTTCGACAAGAGCATGGCTATCGAGTCGAACGTTTTGGCCTGATACGCGAGGTCGGAGGCAAAATGTCTTTTTTTTTTTAATGTCCCAAGGAAAGGCGGGCGTTTCCTGTAGCGGGGCGAAAAGAAATTAAAAAGCGGGGAGGGTGGAGGGCGTGCAAAGGATCGTCGCCCGACATTTAAAGGCGCTTTACCATAACGCTACCGCTTTGCAGCTAACAACCGAACCAATCAGGTTAATTCTTTGAGCATGCTAGCTATGAAACGTATGTGCACGTAACATTTTGCAAGAACACTTTCGGGAGCTGTTCAGTGACAACTGCACATTGAGCATACATTGAGGGCATTTCATCATCGCTAACACACATAGAAAGAAAAAGGTAACGTACGGCCGCTCTCAAACTTGGTTGACTCCGGGAAACAAGCGCACAACTGACTTCAATGAATGAATGAATGAATGAATGAAATTTTATTTTCACCGTAGACCATGCATTGTTACTGCGAAAAAAGGGGGTCAGAGAACTCAGCATAGGCACTTCTCTTGTGCCAGCGAGGAACGGCATCACTTACGTGTTTATGCATAAGCATGCTTAACCCGTTCATTTCCCCTTCGAAGGGGGTAGTTACAGCATTGGAACCTTTATCGCAATGTGCAGAGATAAAACAAACGCGAGCGCCACTCTGTAGGTTGCAGAACAAAGTCAGACATACGGCACACCGTACCGGCGACATGGTGCAGCGTGTATGTCACATATCGATTTAACTAGAACCAACCATGTCTGTGCTAGCGCAACTGCCTGCAAGGTTACTTGTGCACATAAAGTGTAAGGTGGAGCGCTAAAAAAATAATTGATTAAGTTATGGGGTTCTACGTGCAAAAACCACGATTTGATTGTGATTCGCTCCGTAGTCCTGTGCAGTGGGGGACTCCGGATTAATTTTGACCACCACGGGGCCTTCAGCGTGCCCCCAATGCACAGGACACAGGCGTCTATGCATTTTTCCTCCGTCGAAATGCGGCCGCCGCAGCCGGGGTTTGATCCCGCTACCTTGTGCTTAGCAGTGTAACAGCCTGTAGCCACTAACACGCCGCGGCGGGTTTGATGTGTGTAAAGAGCTGCAAGTTTGTGGACAAGCAACGCGAACGAAAAATGAACACAGAGCAATGCATGAACTATGACCGAATGTTTTGAGAACTAGTTCACTCAGTATTTTTGTTGCTGAATGATTTAGTTAAAATCACTTGTACGTCTTTCCTTGAGCTCGCTTCGCTGTCGCTTTCCTCATGTTCCAGATGTGTAAGCGACGTAGACAGTGAAAGAAAATAAGTGCGCACATTCGTAATAAGCGTCAGCTGAAGCACCGCGCAAGCAATACGAACAGACGTGCCACATACCGCTATCGGTACGGCTTCTATCACGTGCCATTTCAGCTGTCATGCAGTTATGAAGATAAAGTGAGCACAGTGGTGCGCAAAACCTTTGAAAACGGGCTGCACCTGAAGAGTTTCCTGCTTGCTCCTCTTTGAGCTTTTCCGATCCTTTGAGTCAGCGCCAGCCTCGCAGACCGGCACGGGCAATGAATCGTCCACAAGGCCTATCCCCTCGGATTCGTCGACATTCGTCGGAGCGCGAACTATCGCTCCGCGGAGACCGAAGGAGCCCGCGCAACTGCCGCGAACGCGCGGCGCCGCTCTCGATATTTACCGCTCCAACGCACAACACTCCCGGAGCACGGATGAAACAAGTGGGAAAAGAATATCAGCCGTTTTAATGGAGCAGTCACTGCATCTCGATCCTTGCGCCCTCCTTTCTAGATCTGTCGATATTTACCTTCATCGCTGTCGCTTCGCTCCTTTCTTGCCTGCCCCACCCCCCATTCTTCCCTTTTTTTTTCGGAGCAAAATGCATCGTAAACTCGAGTGAAAAATAAGTTGGAGTGCCAAGGCGCCCGCGCAATTTCCAAGTGGTGCTCTGCGCACGACATAAAGCACACGACGAGGCGAGCGAGAAAATGGAGAGTAAATAAAAGAAAGTAGCAGCAGGAAGCAAAAAAAAAAAAAAAAATACCGAAAGATTCCAGTAGTAACACTAGTGGAGCTTCCGGAAGGAACCCGGGTAGAGAGACGGGGGGAAAATAGGAACGAATTTGTAAAAGACAGTGTGAAGTGGGGAAGCGACCAAGAGCTTTGGTAAAGACGCGCTTGCCTGACGCGTTCGTATGGCTCTCCTTACTTTACCACTGGAAAACGAACTAAAAATACGGAACAGTTTTCCAAGAGCAGACAAACTGCTTCTCAGGCGCGGGTGTTTGCGCTTGCTTGCGATGGTGACGCCGCCTACCAACGAATGGACAGCGAAATAAAAAGTGGCATTGTAAGGAAACAAAAAGGGTAGCCTAAATCGCGTCGAAAGATGCATCGAAACTATACGCAATCATCATCATCATCATCATCATCAGCCTGATTACGCCCACTGCAGGGCAAAGGCCTCTCCCATACTTCTCCAACTACCCCGGTCTGAATACGCAATGCGCATCAATAACACAGCGAAAGTACAGAGGGCGAACAAATGTGCGCCTTAGAAACAAAGTGAGAGAGAGGCGATAGGAAGACAACTGAGAGGCGATACGTACAGCAACAAGAAGCCACTAGGTAGAGCACGGCGAAAGCGATGATAGAATACGGAGGAGGAAGACCTACAAAAGTACACTGCCCGAAGGAACAAAGTTGCGAAAGCTCCAGAGCCGTCGTCGTCGGTGCCGTCTCGAAACGGCGCAACCTACAGCCAGTGCCAGCCCACGGTCATATCTCACTCCAGGAGGCGCCGCGAACGGTTGTTTCCTTGATGACGACGCTGAGCACCTTTTTATTTCTGCGATGCCGCGCGCGCTCTTTTTTTGTACGACGATCGTCGCCGCATCCGCCGCCTTCGTGGGCCGCTTTTTACGCGCTTCGCTTCTTCGTTTGCCTGGGCAGAGTTTTATGGCTGGTCTTTCGCGGACGCGTCCCTCGTGAAAACGCCGACGACGGAACGCTCCGATATGAATTACCCTTCTCACGCCACACTGTGCACGCCGGCAGCTGGTGGCGTCGGTGCACGCACACACGCACGAACGCCTACAGTTCGCCACTCACGATCACATCAACCTTCTCTTGCGCAATGCGTGTCTAACTTAGCCCGCAGTAAGTAAATAAAAAAGAACAATAAACAGGAAATGCATAGGTTGGGAGAACGAGAACCGGCAGAACAGTGGTAAGGTCCTGCGTTCGATATGGTTTCGTGCAGAAACAAAGCAAGAGCCCCAGATAAACGACCCTGTGTATACGAGAGGCGAACAAACGACGTATGCTGGCGCCAGCGAGGACCGGCGCCCGTTCGATATTATACTGCAGGAATGTCTCATCACCGACGTGCTCACCGGAGCCAGGGAAAAAGCGGTGTGTAGGATTCGAAGCGAGGCCGTCATGTTGACAGGCCATTATCGCACTCGGTGCGTCCGTCGTTCTTCTCCGCCGCGTGGCGTGTGCACCGATAGGCCGTCAAGGTAATGGGCGCCGAGAGCGCGCTTGCTCAGGATAGAGAAGGCACAAAAATATAATAAACACGATAACATCGATGATTTGCGGATACAACGATCTATTCAGGCCACATGGAGCTCCGTATCGCATGCCCCTTGCACGAGACGGTTCTTATGGATCGATGTTCCGGCATTTGTTGATTACTGGTCAGTACGGCAACGTACTTATCTTAAAACAAAGAATGCATGATGATGATGATATGTGGTGTTTAATGGCGCAAGGGCCAGGTGTGGCCAAAGAGCGCCATGACAAGTGGTGATGTTGACGATGTATTATGGAGATGTGACTTGGCTGTAAACTGGCCTAAAAATTGTCGCTGTAAAGTGCGTAAAATCTACGTGCTATAAAATTATGGCGATGACTCATGACGAATACTTTGAACATTAAAATCCATCGTAAAAGAATGATGCAGAATAAAAGATATATGAGATAGTAAAATTACCTGGAGCACTGCTGCCTCACCGGAGCCCTTGAAACACAAGGGCCTAGAGGCGCGTGCTATACGAAAGAGCTATCACAGCGGCATCCTCTGAAGAGAGGACCCGCTACGAACACGTGGGGCTAAAAACATGCAAGACAACATCTTTCAGAAAACTTAGGACTGTGTTGGTGTCAAATAAAGGTTCTGGACCGAGTAGCATTACGGGATGTAGGGGGATGTGCTGCCGGTATGCTAGGGAAAAATGTTTTCTTCTTTCAGATTCGGCTGCCCGACACTCCAGGAGGACGTGGAGGACGGTCAGCCTCTCCCCGCATCTACCGCAGGTTGGAGGATCATTTTCAGTGAGTAGAAAGTTATGCGTGCCAAATGTGTGTCCTATTCTCAGGCGACAGAATAGGACATCTGTTCGCCGTGATTTTGTTACGGGGGGCCAAGAACCTAACTGTGGTTTTATCACGTGCAGTTTGTTATTTACTTCTGCGTTCCACATACGTTGCCAGTGGTTTCGCAGTTTTCTTCTTAAGAAAGGTTTCAGATCTGTGACAGGGACCGAAGCAGTAGGACTAACTGCATGCAATGAAATGGATGTGGCCATCTGGTCCGCTAGAACGTTACCCTCAATGCCCCTATGTCCGGGCACCCAGCATATAATGACATGCTGGTTAGACATATACGCTCTACAGAGAATGGAATAGAGCTCAGTTATTACGGGGTTTCTGTGTTTACAGTGTGACTTCAAGGCTTTTACGACACTTAGGGAATCTGTAAATAAAATTGTCTTTTGAATATTTGATTTTCTGATATGTTTCACAGCCAACAATAGTGCATGCGCCTCAGCCGTAAATATACTTGTTTCAGGGTGCAGTACACCGGATTCCGAGAAGGATGGACCAATGGCTGCGTAGGACACCCCGGCATGCGACTTAGAAGCGTCTGTGTAAAACTCTGCGCACGAGTACTTGTGCTGGAGCTCCAAGAAATGCATTTTGATATGTGGCTCTGGCGCATGTTTAGTAACCTCTATAAAGGATGTGTCACACTCTATCAGCTGCCACTCCCAGGGTGGTACTAGCTTAGCTGGAGGCATTAAGCGTTGCTCGAGAACTGGGACATCCATTTCCGTGCAAAGTTCTCTTGCACGCAGTGAGAAAGGAAGTCTCATAGAGGGTCTGTTATGAAAAAGTGTTTCACACGTCAAGTCGTTAGCGGTTGTGAAACACGGATGTTCCTTATTAGAGCGAACCTTGAGAAAATATGTTAAGCTGATGTTTGTCCTTTGAAGATGGAGTGGCCACTCATCTGACTCTACATATAGGCTTTCAACAGGGCTTGTCCTAAATGCGCCAGTGGCCAAACGGATACCCAGATGGTGAACGGGGTCTAACATCTTAAGTGCGCTCGGTGCGGCAGAGTGATATGCTACGGCACCATAATCTAACCGTGATCGAACAAGGCTCTTGTAAATATTCAACAAACACTGTCTGTCGCTACCCCACGTTGTGTGGGATAGGATTTTAAGTAAGTTCATTGTTCTAAGACATTTTTCTTTCAGATGTTTTATGTGCGGAATGAAAGTAAGCCTGGAGTCAAGTATAACACCAAGAAATTTGTGATCTTTGTTTACAGGAATTTGTTGTCCGCCCAGTTCTACACAAGGATCTGGGACCAGGCCTCTCTTTCTTGTGAAGAGAACACAAGAACTTTTGTGGGGGTTGACTTTGAATCCGTTTTGGTCTGCCCACTTAGAAACCTTGTTCAAGCCTTGCTGTACCTGTCTTTCGCATACTGTGAGGTTGCAGGATTTGAAGCCTATTTGTATATCGTCTACGTATACGGAATAAAAAATGGCAGGTGGTAGTGAAGCACGTAGGGTGTTCATCTTAACGATAAAGAGAGTGCAGCTGAGCACGCCTCCCTGGGGTACACCAGTTTCCTGGGTAAAGGGACGTGACAGTGCATTGCCAACTTTTACACGGAAGGTACGATTGGACAAATAGCTTTCAATTATTTTCAACATATTTCCACAGATGCCCATTCCCGACAAATCTCGCAGGATCCCGTAACGCCATGTTGTATCATATGCCTTCTCCATATCAAGGAATATGGAGAGGAAGTACTGTTTGTGTACAAAGGCATCGCGAATATATCCTTCAATGCGCACAAGATGATCTGTTGTTGACCGCCCTTGCCTGAAGCCACACTGATAGGGATCGAGTATATTGTTGAATTCAAGGAAGTGTATGAGTCTGTGATTAATCATTTTTTCGAAGAGCTTACACAAACAATTCGTAAGAGCTATTGGACGATAACTTGATGTCAAGGAGGGGTCTTTTCCTTGCTTCAGGACAGGAACGACAATCGCCTCTTTCCATGTAGATGGGAGGTATCCCGTAGCTAAAATAGTGTTGTAAAGTGTGAGTAGTGTAACTTGTGTGTCAGCATGTAAGTTTCTGATCATATCATACATGACTCTGTCAGGTCCCGGTGCAGTGCTTTTGCATGTGTTCAACGCAGCTCTCAACTCGGCAATACTGAAAGGCCGGTTATAGGGTTCATTCTGCCTGGAGTTTCTAATTATTGGCTTACATTCTTCTATCTGTTTATATTTGAGAAAGGACTGAGAATAATGGGTTGAGCTCGAGACGCCCTCAAAGTGCTCCCCAAGTGAGTCTGCCTGAGCTTGCAGGGTATCGCCTCGTGTGTTTACCAGAGGGAGTGATTGTGCTTGTCGCCCTATTATCCTAATAACCCTGCTCCAGACTTTGGCCTCATCTGTGTACGAGTTGATGCCCGATAAAAACTTCTGCCAGCTTTCTCTTCTGGCCTGTCGGCGGGTTCGCCTGCCTTCGGATTTTACTTTTTTAAAGATGATAAGATTTTCTGCAGTGGGAGAAGCGCGTAGTAAACCCCACGCTTTGTTCTGTTTTTTACGTGCGATCCTACAATCGTCGGTCCACCACGGGACGCGCCGTTTGCACGAGAGGCCATTTGCTTGTGATATGCATTTAGATGCGGCATCTATTATGAAGGCTGTAAAATACTCCACAGCTGCATCAATTTCTAACGAGGAGATGTCATGCCATGAGATACCAGTAAGAGTTCGAAATTTGTCCCAATCAGCTGTCTCAATCTTCCACCGAGGTGTCTGTGGTGGATATTCGTTTTCTTGAGGTGTTCGTAGTAGTATGGGGAAGTGATCGCTTCCGTAAGGGTTCTTTGTAACTTCCCATTCGAGTTCGGGCAGAATAGAAGGAGAGACTATGCTGAGATCGATTGAAGAAAAGGTTCTGTTTGCTAGAGAGTAATATGTGGGTTCCTTCTTATTCAGAAGGCACGCACCACAAGAAAAAAGGAACTGTTCAACAAGACGACCTCGCGCATCTATACGAGAGTCGCCCCACAGGGAGCTGTGCGCATTGAAATCCCCAAGTACAACGTAAGGTTCTGGCAACTCGTTTATGAAGGACTGAAATTCATGTTTGCTTAGTTTGTAGTGTGGGGGTATATAAATGGAACATATGGTGACGAGTTTATTTAAAAGAACAGCTCGAACCGCCACTGCCTCAAGGGGCGTTTGTAGCTGTAAACGCTGACAGGAAATATTTTTATGAACCAAAATGGCAACACCGCCTGATGATACGACAGCATCATCGCGATCTTTGCGGAACGTGACATACGGTCGGAGAAAGTTTGTGTGTTGTGGTTTTAAGTGTGTTTCCTGTAGACACAGCACTTTTGGATTGTGTTTTTGGATAAGCTCTTGCACGTCATCAAGGTTCCTGAGAAGTCCTCTGACGTTCCATTGAATTATTGGTGTATCCATATTGGTAGTAAATAAGTGCTGTGTATACGGAAACAGAAGTATTAATTACAGAGATTTCAGAGCTTAGGTTCCAGAGCTCTTTCGAGGCCCTGTAACCGGGGTTTTACTCTTTTTGAAGCGTTCGAGGGAACCTCGACGCTCCTTAGGCGCTTGGTGCGCCTTGAGGATAGGTGTTGTGTCCATTGCCTCTTGTGAGGCGCCGGACACGTGCTCTTGCGAGCGAGATGTTTCCCGAGAGAGTCCCGCCTTGGAGGGCAAGACCCCTGCGCCCACCAGCCCGGAGGTCGATGGGGCTCCCTGAGGGATCTGGCTGCGCCGGCTGTTGCCAGCGCTGGAAGGGGCCGGGGAGGTTGGGACAGCCTCAGCGGCGGCCACCTTCGGGGTCGATGGTCCCTTTTCGGTTGACGGAGCAGCGCTAGCTGCTACCGCCGCGGGGGCAGAAGGCGTAACTGCCGACTCACTGCTTGTGAGCCGGACAGCCGCCGGAGGCCGTTGTGACGCTGCCCCCTGACGCGCCACATCGGCAAAGGTTTTCTTGGGCAGGTATGATACCCGCCTTCGTGCCTCCTTGAAAGTTATGTTTTCTTTGACTTTGATTGTAACGATTTCTTTTTCTTTTTTCCAGGCAGGGCACGACCGCGAGTACGCGGCGTGCTCGCCATCACAGTTAACACAATGTGGAGTGTTCTGGCACGTTTCGGAAGAATGTTCTTTGTCACTGCACTTGGCACAAGTCAGCCGGCCTCGACAGTTCTGTGAACTGTGGCCGAAACGTTGGCACTTAAAGCATCTGAGAGGATTGGGAACGTATGGCCGAACACGAAGTTTGATATAACCGGCTTCGATAGACTCGGGAAGGACACTTGAGCCGAAGGTGAGTATCAGGTGTTTCGTCTTGATCTCTTTTCCATCTCGCCTCATCTTAATTCGTTTAACATTTATTACATTCTGGTCACTGAAGCCCTCCAAGAGTTCAGCCTCAGTGAGCTCCATCAAGTCATCGTCAGAGACAACACCACGGGTGGTGTTCATCGTGCGGTGCGGGGTTATAATTATTTGGGTTTCCCCAAATGACACTAGTGTTGACAATTTTTCATATTGTTTTTGATCGTGGAGCTCCAAGAGGAGATCCCCGCTTGCCATCCTCGACGCCTTATATCCAGGACCAAAGGCTTCAGTCAATGACTTCGAGACAAGGAAGGGTGAGATAGTTCTTACTGGTTTATCTGGTTTTGCAGAATGGATAACATGGAAGCGCGGGAAGGATTCTTTTTGGCGGCCAAAAAATTGGAAGACTTCATCGGTGCGCCCTCTTTTCTGAGGGCGATCAAGTAGTGGAGGGAATGAAGTAGCCATGTGTGGACGTGTAGTTTTCGGCAGCAACGCCAGCCACCCACCATGGAGTCCAACAAGGGGACGCTGCAGGGCCTGAAAAACAGGGCCTGCAAACGCCAGCTGTACGTTGCCACTATAACCCAATATGGCATAACCAAGGTTGGCTACTCACACAAGGTTAACCCTTGCTGCCAGGAAGGTCGGAAGTAATAAAGAAATGAGAAGGAGACAGGAAAGGTGGAAAGTAAGAAAAAGACGAAGGTTGTAGGGAGAGAGAGACAGGAAAAGGCAACTACCGATTTCCCCCGGGTGGGTCAGTCCGGGGGTGCCGTCTACGTGAAGCAGAGGCCAAAGAGGTGTGTTGCCTCCGCCGGGGGGCCTTAAAGGTCCAAACACCCGGCATCGGCTCAACCCCCAGGATCCCCCTTTCCCCGGACACGGCTAAGCCGCGCACGGCTACACGCGGGAGGGTCCAACCCTCGTGTGCTCGGGTACGTGGTGTCGCCACACACCAAACGCCTGCTGACGCAGGCGCCCCTGCGGGGCAAAGAATGCACTGTACGCGTTATTTTAGAAAGGTTTCGTCCGCAGGCTGTATATCTTAGCTATTCATAGGCATAACGTACCGCAAGAACAAAAGAAACAACACGACGTTTACGGGTAACTGAAAGAATTACGTTCTCACGAGCTCGGAGCCTGCATGTACGTGCACACTCACACCAGTGTTTCTGGGAAGGTCAATTACCAGTTAAAAGAATCATGAAATCATCATGTTATCCCCTGGATGATTCTATAATTGCCTTATCTCCCACCATACATTCCCAGTGAATGAAAATTCTGCCTCAACATGTGACGAAAAGCTCTGCGACCTTTCGTCGTCGCTTTTTCTAAACGAAGCATCTTTGACGCCGAGCGACTTCCAAGCGAGCGGCACATTGCTCTGGCTTTTCAGAATCCCATTTCCGCGCTGCTTCCACCAAGGGGGCCTGAATCGCCGTGATTACAGTAGCGGCTGTCTCCTACATTCGGACATGAACGACGCCGCACTGGCACATGACGCTGACGTAAGTGTCTGCGCCCCCCACCACTCTCCAGCACCGCGTTTCTTCTCATTCCTTGAGCCCTTCTTTTTTCTCGACGCGTCTGTTATCTGCCACACCTGTTTTCAACAACCCACAACGCCGACTTCCTCTGAATGATCCACATCATGCTTTCGCATAGAAAAGGGAGCGCTTTACATCTATTTCGCGGCACGATTATTGTTCACGTATGCGACATTTGCAACATAATCGCTCATCTAAACTTCAAGCACGAAATGTTTATAGTTATAGTTATTCCAGACGACCTCATCAGAATTAATCTGTGGCCCTTTACTACGGCATACGCACTGTTTAATTTCGGCACTTTAAATCGCACCCCTTAATGTAGCCTCTAGGAGTGTAGACAAATGCTAAGCTTCGCTGGTGAGGAGGTTAAAGCGGTTAATGTTGAGGAATCGAGCTCTGGAGCACAGTGCCTTCAAGGCCACAGCTCCAAATGGTTTACCACGTTTCATAGTATTCGAAAGCCGGAGCGTAAGCTCTGACGCGTGGATTCTCTCGGCAGCATCGGCTGTTTAGTGTACATATTCTAGTTCACTGGATATTTACGTACTGCACCGCTTCCACTTCAGCACCATGCAAATGTGAAACAAAACACAGGAAAATAGCTCAACAGAGCAAGCATATCTTCGAACCAGTCACTTGTACTAGCGGTTGTGATCGTGAGAGGAAGGAGCAAATGCTATTACAATAGATGGGGCGACTATGATTTGTAAACTAAGAAACAATGAATGCGAGAGACAGCGATGATTTCGGCCAAGGGCGATGACGTGCTGGGCGTAGGAGTAGACGACGGCTGTTCACTATTTCGTCCCAGTGGAAAAGGAGACGTTGATAGCAACGGACATGAGACTGATGGAAAGAGCTAGCTCTATATGTCCGATATGGAGAGCATTACAACTAACAAAAAAATAAGATTAATGTTACGTGAAATTGACGCTATATACCGGAAGCAGTGCTTTATACAGAAGGGAGAAAAGGAGGGTTGTATGCTAATGAGGCGAGAAGGAGCATGTCATACTTCCATGTATATACAAGATGCGTTTTCTCCTATTTTTCATGTAAGGTGAAAGTCAAGCCATTCGACTTGCTCTCTCTCTCTCTTCTTAAATCGCAGCCACGGAAGCAGAATGCAGTACGGAAGTCTCATTCACAAGGCTGCGAACGTCACCAGCGCTCACGCACAGGACGCGCTCCCGTCGCAAGCGCCACAAACGCAGGCAGCACGACCTCCGAAGTGGAGCGGCTATTGATTGCGCATCGAGATGGCGTGGCTCCGCTATACTTACGGAGCCACAGGGCTAACGACTGGCGCCGATGGCGGTCCGGCTGGCTGACATCGGTTTTCGATTAACCGATTTGCTCCTAAGTGGGCGCCGCGGCCAAAGTAGGGCTGCCCGACCATCGGACAGGCCGTCGGTGACAGGCGTCCACAACAACACGGCTTCCAAAAAACAACTCCTCGAAGCGATGGGGAGAAAAATAAAATTGAAGGCAGGTAACTGCGTCCGTTGCTGCTTCCCGCACGAACGAATGATTAAGAGGCTCAGCGGCCGAAGACGCCCTTCGGTTTCCCCGACCCTTAACAGGCTTGCTTTGCGTTTCTTTTTTATTTGCATTATCTCGTGTCGTTTCGTGCCCACGTGATTTTTATACGCTGCCCATCATGCTGTGTGCGAAGCACAATAGAAGAGACGTCAGAGCGGAAGAGACGTCCCACGTCCCAACGATCGCTTCCTTAGTGTATTCGGTCGTCAAGTTGCAAAGAACGGCTTTCTTCAGGGCGAGCGGTGCCTGTCGAGCAGCTAGTGATCGATGGCTCGCAAGTAATTGCGTTCGCTGAGAACGCGACAGCTTGAGGCGTTCTGCCCTGAGGCAAGACGACATGAGTCTCTGTCTCCGTAACTGGATTAAGACAACTTAATACTGCTGCGTGCGCCTGCTAACAAGCTTACCTCCACACGCGCTGTCTTGTGCACAGGGGCAACCCGATAGAAAATACAAAATAAACGCACAACCCCTTTAAAAGAATAAGAAAATGGGCATTTTATTTATTAGCATGCGATTCACACGCTTGGAAGGGCACGGCACCAGCGCTACTACTGAATTATTCCCCTCCAGCAGGGTTGTGCGCAGCTGGCCGCTCGAGGCACTTTTCCTGTACTCGCGGGCTTTTTTCACGCTCGGGAAAACTGTTACGTAGAACGTATTGAGCAACAAAAAGCTGTATCGGAAGTTTTACATGTTGCTCTACAATTTTCTCATTGACCCTTTTCATCTAATTATAACATTTGAAAAGTTAGTTAATTAATCAATACTAATTATGTAATTAGGTGGAATGCAAATAAAATAACCTGAGTATCTCCAAGCGAGGGCAAACAACATTACCTTGGTTATATCCAGCTACGTGGCATTTGTATATCTTTAAATCTTGGTGCAGGATAATTGGGACGCCCTGTATATGTATGTATATATATTCAAATCATAAGAAACCAACAAACAATGACACCAAGGAGACCATAGAAGTTATTTGCAGTTCTGAACAGAATTAATCATAAATAAATGAAAAGGAAAATGGACGAAAAACAACTGGCCGCAGGTGGGATGCGAACCCACGTCTTCGCATACGCGTGCGACGCCCTTCCCAACCGAGCTCCCGCGGCGCCGTTTTTCCATCCCCTTTCTGGTGTATTTATGCCTGTCTGCTAGAACTAACCCTCAGAGTGCTAGCCAGTGCTACCACTGACGGCCATGGAAGTGGAACATTCTATCTACTTATCTAGTTTTCTTCGTTCACTTTCCTTTCTATTTATTTATTTATTTACCCTCAGGGACGAAGCATTACAGAGGGGAGTGGGTAGACAATAAACATAGTGGACAATAACGTAACAAAGCATGATAAGGGATGGTAACTCCTAATTACACAATGTTCGCTAAAGCAGATTTAAATCGGGTGTTGTCATAAATGTAAACAATGTCGGAAGGAAGGCGATTCAAATCTTGTGAAATTCAAGGTAAAAAAGAGTAAAGAAAGGTTTTAGTATGACATGGCTCGACACTAACCTTAAAGCGATGGTCAGCACGGTCAGATATGTAATGTGGCTAAAGAATAAATTCGTCATGGAGGGTCGGGTGATATTAGGGTTATAGTAAAGCGCATAGGGTATAAAAAAAGTTCAAGCAAAATTTCTTTCGGCAGGATGCCAATGACGAAAAAGAGATAACCAATTAAAAAAACTTAAATTATAGGGTTTTACGTGCCAAAACCACTTTCTGATTATGAGGCGTGCCGTAGTGGAGGACTCCGGAAATTTCGACTACCTGGGGTTCTTTAACGTGGACCTAAATCTAAGTACACGGGTGTTTTCGCGTTTCGCCCCCATCGAAATGCGGCCGCCGTGGCCGGGATTCGATCCCACGACCTCGTGCTCAGCAGCCTAACACCATAGCCACTGAGCAACCACGGCGGGTAGATAACCGATTTCATGGAAGTTATACAGGCAGTGCGTTTATAAGAGGTACAGAAGCGAGTAGAACGATTCGGTACCATTTCTAGTGAAACAACCAAATTGTTAGCGCTTGGATCGAAGATTGGAGTGGCGTACTCTAATTCAGATCGAATGAGTGTTTTATACAACAAGAGCTTTCAAGATAAAGGAGCTGCTGAAAGGTTACGGCGTGAGTAACCTAACATGCGATTAGTGTTGTTATTTATCTTCTCAAGATGCAAAGACCAACATACATTAGATGTGATATGAACACCTAAATATTTATAGGAAGAAACCGCGGCTAAGGGAGAGTTGTTTAGGTAATATGTAAAATGACTACAAGATGCACGACAGGCACGCATCACTTAAGACTTGTTAATATTCAATTACATTAACTAAGTATTACGCTACTTAGACATAAAATTTAATGCTGACTGAAGAATGTTAGCATTGTTATCAGTAAATATTTCAAGGAAAATTACGCAGTCGTCTAGAGAAGCAACGTCTAGAGAAGGAGAAACTAGAGAAGGGAGGTCGTTAATGTAAATGAGAAAAAGAAGGGGCCTTGTGGGACTCGAGATTGAACAGGACATTGGTTAGAGGAATGTTCATTGGCTACAACAAATTGGAATGATTTGAAAAGAAATCTTTGATCCACAAATAAAGACTACGATCAACATTAAGTTGACAAAGTTTATGAAATAGAAGTATGTGGGAGACCTTTTGGAGCGCATCAGAAAAGTTAACTAAACGCAGTCAGCTAACGAAGAACGATCAATAATGCGGTGTAGTTATGATATGAGCGGTGTTTCGCGCGAAAATGATTTCCGAACGCCATGTTGAGCTAGTGAGATAAAGGAGTCAGATTCAAGAAAGGTGACAAGGCTCGAGAATATGTGTTCTACAGGCTTGCAGAATGTACATTACATGGTGAACTTTTATTACCCGATTTGAAAATTGGAATCACCTACCCAGTTTTCCACTGAGTTGTAAGAGTTGATGCGTCAAGTGATCGCTGAAATATTTTTGTTAGTGTGATTGAACTGTAAACAGAAGTATTTTCCAAAAATCTGCAATAAATCGAATCATAACCAGGGTAGGAATGGTGCTTTAAGTTGTTGATGAGTTTCGTAATTGCAGCCGTGACAACGATAATGGAGGTATGAATGGGCAACTAAATGAAAAAAAATGTTTGGAAAATTAGTATTTGTAACTCCGGAGAAATTTCTCGAAAATATGTAATTTAGTATAGCAGCACATTGGTTAGGTAGAACGGAGCTGCCAGCTGTGCCTACCAATTTAATTAAGAATTGCAAATAACAACGTCTATGCTCTTCTTGGTGTCATTGTTGGCTTCCTATGATTTTACTAATAATAATCGGGCCCATGGGTTTCCTTTCTTCTCGTTCAATACATAGCGAGGGCCTCGAATCCGGCAGCTTCGATGCCTTCAGGTAGCACGTCATGAACGCGCTCATTATGCACACTCACGAAGTGGCGCCACCTCCTCTCCAGCACCTGCGCCGTCAGGCGTCCAACGACGCACGCACTAGGCCAGAGCTTTGTTCAGCGAGAACCATGGAGCCGTCGTGGCATCGGAGAAGCGTGCTCGTCTCGCACCCCGGAGGCCCGGGCTCCATTTCCACCCAGACCGAAATGCACCAAATGTTCTTTTCAAAGTCCCGTGTATTTACTCTTTGCGCCATCGGCCATTTTTGGTACTATCTTTCTGTCTTGCCGACGGATTATCGCGTTAAGGGGCGTATAATGCTTTAGCATTAAAAAAAGTTCTTGTACTACGTGACACGCCTGCGGTAAATATATAAATATATATATATATATATATATATATATAGCACATTGCTCACTGTGCACACGCGCATGCATACGGGCACTTGGTATGTTATGGTGTGGTATGGTATGGTGAAACTTTATTGAGGTCCTGCAAACGTGACCTGGTGCACAGTTTCTTTTCTCTTATATTAGAGTGTGCTCTATATATTGCTTCTTGTTCGCTCGTAAGTTGATCGTTTCTTCCACTCAGTCTATCATTCATAAAGATCGCTGGTGAATTTAAACTGCATTTTAATTGAAACCCCATGAAAAGCTATAAATAGTGAATAGAAACCCAACAGAACTTGTATAACGACTTTTGCAAGGGACAGAGGTGCCGGCCTAGCGGAATCCATTATGTAACGACATTTCCAATTAGAAATAAGTGCTCAAGTTTTTCGCTTTCTCCACGAGATGAACACAAACCTCGCTGGCCAGATCGAGGGCTTTGAGCAAGGAGGTGCGTGAAGTACCCAGCACCACAGATTGGCGACAGAAGCTCACCTTGAGCAGAGCCTTGTAGTCGTGCGCTCTGCATGTCATGGCGGCCACTGACTAGTCAACTCGCCAACCAACCGCTGAGCGCATCAGTCCGACTGCGTAGGCAGACGATACCTGCGAGACAAAGAAAGAAATGCAGCTCCATTCTCTTAATCAGGCACGAAAAATAAGGATGGAAAAATACGGCGAGCGAAAAAGCAGAACGAGGGAACATTGACAGCCATTAGAATAAACTTGTTAAGTGCAGGTGGCTGAAGTTAAGGCTGTTCAACGAAGGCACCACACGTGATGCCCCGTAAGTGCCTAAGTCGACTGCATGGTACAGCAAATGGTGATGCTAGACTTCGGTGTTCACAGCTGGATGCATGCCCAATATTACCATGGCTACATGCCCAATATCTTGATGCACAGAAGCGAAAGGACTTCAGTTAGTTCCGCGCTCTCTTTCGCATTCGTAAATGCGCACCAGTGCTCTCGAGCTTCACGATCCTACGGGGCTGCCGTTCAAGTCTACGTATCTTCCTTTCTTCGCGATCTTTCATGCTTACGAGTTTCTTATATATTGCCCAAGCATACAGAGCGTATGACTTTGATAACGGGCGCTGTATGTCGTTGTGTGAGCTCTTGACGACAGAAAATTAGCATGGCCGACGGTTCCGGGAGCGCTTCAAATAACAGCGGTCTTCGTACTAGAAGCGTTTTCAGAGTTTCTCTACGCAGTACACAGTCGGCGTGCATTACATACTACCATTCTGCTACTTAGCCCTTTCTATAAGTCCGATGCGTCGTGCCATGAAGAACTAAGAACTCTTGTGTTCGCTGTGCGCACAAACATCTGACAACGTACCATGACCAGGGTACTTTCAATTAACTTCATTTGGTCTCTTCGTAACGCCACTTGCGTCAAGATATGGCAACAGGCGCCAGTAAATTACACACAGCGATAAATTTGGCTAGCGATAATGTGAACACAATCACTGCATACTCAATTTACTGTCACGCCTCATTATGATAACCAAACTCCACTGTAACCTGCACGACAACGGGAAATGCTCGGGATTATTTTCAGCGTCTGCTCTTGCAAGCTGATTATGCCTCATATCCCACTCCTGATATGAGGCATAATTTTTCCCCTCTACGTTATTAACCCTGGAAGCCAGCCATAAGAGCTAGAACACGAGCAATGATGATAAGAAGTGCGACGTGAAGAATTTTGTAGCGGGAATGCGAAGTACGAAGCGGGAATGCTTAAAGCCCTGCAGGAGAAAGACTCAAGTCAAAATTCCCGATAAATAACTGCTACAGGACAACCGTTGGCGGATAACACTGCGAGGCACACCAATTCACGAAATGTGAGCACAATAGGTGATCTTAGTAGAAGACAAAGCGATTTCAGAGTAGCATACCGTCATATAGAGGTGCGTTTCAGAACCATGGCCCGGCGGCACTCATAACAACACGTGTGCAGGAAAGAAAAGATGAACGCAAAGAACTGCCGCGGAAAGCAGCAATCGGCGATTAAGATTAGTTTCACAGTACGCGGAAGCTTGAATAGTTGATATAATCCCACAAAGGAAGTAAAAATCAATACAGCAGCAGTCACTATTTTTAAAAACCTAAATGAGCGAGGATACCGAAGGGACAATTATCTCGCGGCCTGTGTTTGCATCCCGGGTTTGAAAGATTCACTTAGATGGCAGCACACATGCAAGTAGCGACTTTTACCGGTGGCCGGGACATCCAATATGAAGGAGCAATAAAATATTTCTATATATATAAGAAAAACGGCCTTGCGCGTTTAGCGAAGTTCGGAAGTTAGTTGTATGACGATATACTATATATCTGGTCAACGCATTCGTCAAGAATAATCAGATTCAATTGCAGTTTGCGTCGGAAAAAGAAAACAAAAGGAAACCCTTAACAACACGGCAACGATGAGCAAACAAGCAAGAAATAACAGCTGTTTACTGCAGTTGCACAGCTTACAACAAGTCTGTAAACAGCACGCCCAAGTGCCACTTCTGTTAACATGTTCTAAATTTGCGATTCGTTGGGTTCTTCCATCGCGTGGGCAGAAAGCATGTATAAGGCAACGTTTCTATTAACTGCAGTTATTAAGCGTCAAGCGCAGTATCGAGTACTCAAACAAAAGCAACGGAGCCTCTGTTCGTTCGTTTCCTTCCTTTTTTCTTCATGTCGTCACAACTTAAACTTACAGGGCTGAAGAAAAGTCTGCCAGCGCGGGCAAACTCATTGTTCCTGATAGGAACAATGAGCAAACACTGTACGTCCTGTATTTTTAATCTGTTCTTGAGACAACAAGAGTCCACAAATGTAAGCGGATTGCACTACAGTACTCGGGCGTGAGTTGGCATGCTGCATACGTGGCCTTCCCACAAAATGGAGGAACCTGTTAACGGACATTTACACAGTTCACTATTTTTATTTATGTTCCGTACATCCGTGTGGGAATGCGCCGAAGAAAAACAAACACTTCTCGCAAACAGATATTACCCCCGGGAATTCGTATACGGTGTCGAAATTCTCCGAAAAACAAAAAAGAAAAAAAAAGCAATGCGCCGGAGAAGTTCTGGCGGTATATATACTTGCGAGGAATCACGGATTCGCCGAAAGAGCGACGACTTCGGGGAACACAACGCGGGGATTATGAAGGTGCCGAGATTCGATAGGGCCGCATGCAAGGCGTTTGTCGTGCGGTCCTGTATAGCGGGGAATTTCAGGCGCTCGGTGTAAGAAAATTCAGCGCAGTTCTCGCGACGTTCATGACGCGAGCAAGCTCAGCGCCGTCTCTCGCTTGGAGCATTTTGAACGCGTCCGTCCGCATGCAGCTATTGCCGAGGCCAGTTTTTCTTTCCGGGGCATCCGAGAGACTAGAAGCAACAAAAAGACAGTGTTCGAAAGAGCATTATTATGACTATTATTGTTTGTTTTGAAAACATACACTTTACAGGAAAGGGAAAGCAAGGAGCAGGGTGGCAACTGCCACCGGGAGGGGCACAACGCCTGTCTATTCTGCAGAAAGGAAGAGATGGAAACATAGAAGAGGAAGATAAGAGGGGAGAAAAGATACAAGAGCCGAATTAGAAGAACGTTTCACCGTACTGACTCCTTTTATTACTTATTAATCATTGCATTGTCTGAACGCCTGTGATAGGAACGCCTTTTCTGTTGCCTGTCTTCTTTTTCATTCCTTTCTCTTCTTTTTTTCTTGTCCCTTTCTTTCTCTCGCTCTTTGTCGTCTTTAGAACCCTTATATTCCTAAGGTGACTGTTTGGGCATGTTGGTAGGATATGAATGCAGCTTTTTGCGCACAAGACAAGGACGAACATGAGGTTGAGACAGACAAGCGCAGACTTACAACAGTTTTATTTTGAAGAAAGCGACCGCACATATAGCAGAATCTGTCTCAGTATGTCTGAGAATCTGTCTCAATGTGCCTCAGCCTCTTCTTCGTCCTCGTCTTGTGCGCAAAAAGCTGCATTTCCTATATCCCGCACCCCAGTAAAGGGTAGCAAACCGGAAACTCGCCTCTGGTTAACGTCCCTGCCTTTCCTTTCTCTCTCACTCTCTCTCTCTCTCTTGCTCAATGGCAAGCAGTCCCAAAGAGCGGAGCTGGTTTAGAGCGATTTGTATGGGGTCATGCTTCCCGTACACATCCGTGGTATAATCGTATACAGACATATAATTTGGGAGTTGATCATTGGGCGTTAAGGCTACCTGCTACGTGTGCACCCAGAATCGAAAATGGCATCGATATTATTATTATTATTATTATTATTAGTATTAGTATTATTATTACTGGGTGCACACGCGCAGAGTAGAAAGTTGGAATGTACATGGATTTCACATAGGCAAACACCGAAAATGCGCATAAGATGGATCTGCAGTATCAAGAGAGAAAGGATGCATACAAATGCAGCAGGGATGTTAACGTGCAGTGGTTCAGGTTTGCTACCCTTCATCTGAGAAAGGTGGATAAGAAGAGTACAGTGTAGGCGGTTACTTGGTGCTCGTCACTGTCTTTTCTTCCGCTCTCCTTCTGCAGTATGAAAATTACTGCGCAACTATGAAAGACCACGACGGCTAATACCGAACAAAAAAGTACAGACTGAGGTCTTTGCAAAACAACAAAACGAAACGAAAGTTGCTCACCCGTAAAGTCGAATAGAAGGGTCTTAACAGTGGCCTCACGTCCTCAAATGCACCTAATAGTGTTCGCGTACATACACACAGCCTACGTAGAATATACTCGCTAGCAAGCAGGCGCCATTAAAAAAAAAAAAAAAAAAAAAAAACACTACGCGTGCAGTCCTTAGAAGGTGTCGGACAGACGGCAATTATTAAAAGCCCCTTCTTTTCTTATCGCCCGCGTAACGGGCACAGGAAACGAACTCGTAGCAGCTAAAGTCAAGAGACGTGACTTGGGCGCCACAGACTGCTGACGAGGGGCCTGCGACGCGGCGCGCGATTTTGCTGCCTCTGCGCTGTTAATTACGTTAAAGACTTCACCAGCGCCAATTACACTTTTAGCAGCCCGTCCGCGTTCATTACGGACAGCTTCTGCCCGTGAGGGCAGCGGCTCTCCTCGTCTCTCATTCTCGGCCGAGTCCTCCCCAATTTCCCGTTTTCCTTATCACATTTTTTCTTTACTTTTGTTCTTTCCTGACCAGCCTATTCATAACACCTTCGTAGTCCGATACGTGCACGTTTATTACAAGCTTTGCGTTCGGCGGCGGGTGGGTGCTCGTTAGTTTCGTCCACATGGCGAGTCCGCTACCTTCACCGATGGAAGCGAGCAGATATAAAGAAAACGAAGTTTGCGATCTACCCGCTCTGCAGGAAAAATGGATAATGAAAGCGAAGGGCAAAAGTAAAATCTGTACATAGATGGTGTATCGCAAGAAAGTACACATAGAATGATCGCGACTTGTCACGAAAGGCTTCGCCACACGTCTGGCGAAACTGACTGTAAAAAAGGAAAACCCCTCAAAACACGGTAGCCCTAAATATATAACAAAATGGGCCTAATTATTTACATAAGACATTTGATATGAGACATGCTCGTTACGAAATGTGGCGCTGCAGAGTGTATACAGGCAACATGGGCGGGTGCTTCGGTGACGAAGCTTGCAACATGGCCGACGACTGTCGTCAAGTTGAATAGTATGCCTATATGCAGTACACAGTGTGACAAGCTTGTACATCTTGTCTTTTATAAAAGCCATTTGATGAGTTGATTGCAGGAAACAGAGCCGGTGTTTATGCGCTGCTTCCCATCAGCATCGAGCGCCACGGAGTTGAACCCAGGGATATATGAACTAAAGAACCGATTCCGCTGCGGCGGGCCTCGGTAAGTTAGGAACAGACCCTTTACCTGGAAGAAACGTCCTAAATTGGGCCCAGTTTTCCCCCTTCTCTTTTCTGTTTCTCTCTCTCTCTTCATTCGGCTCATACAAATAACCAGAAATAACGAAAGCAGCATTAAGTTCCAATCCGTGTACGAGCGAAAGCCAGGGATTAAAAATATCAAAATTGCAAATGCCAGGCAGGAGAAATTTCAGGCCTCTTGGAAAATAGAGAAGCGGAGATAAGTCGACAACGGAAAGAAATAATTCATCGCGCTTCGCTGCAGTCCGTCTTGCATGTGAAAACACGGTCGCGCCGCATGGACAAAATTACTAGCGAGAATTCGGAGAGATATCGGGCCGTAATATTACAGGGGACCGAGACGGACCCGGTGCGAACGCCGGCCGACCAAATGGACAAGCTAAATCTGTGCAGCGCTGTTAGAGCTAGGGCAGGCGTCAGTTAAACCGTGCGCAGCATCACGGGCTTGTCAGGTACGAACGAACAGCTGGCGTCAGTGCGGCGGCCGATTGCGATCGCCCCGCATGAATACATGTGAACGGCGCTTACGCGCAGCGAAGATGCATCGTATTCATGCTTCCGTCAGGGACATCTCGCGAATAAATATTATTTTCGCGCAGTGAATGTTAGCGCTGAAGCATCATGTCCAAGCAGAGAGAAAAAATGGGACGGGCGACGCCACCTTCCTCACTAACCGCGCATTTCAACAGTGTCACGAGATACTGAACGAAACAGGCGCGAAAATCGGATACACCTATACTAGACAGCAATCACAAAAAACATTGCCCTCTCGTTGCCTAAGCCCACCAAATTTGACTGAAGAAGACGGACGGTACCACTGCTTCGGAGGAGACTACCCATAAACAACACGCGATCTCCACGTGAGTGTAGAAGTTAAGATTATTTTCTGCCCTAGTAACGGCGCAACAAATGAAAGGAAATTCTCCACTAACAGCTCGCACTCACCCGCAACGAAGTGGCGGGCGAGTGCGAAGCCGTCGGCGAGAGGTACTGTACCGATTGCAAACGGTTGGGCTATCGACGCAGTCACGAAAGCGCAGCTAATGCCGCAGCGAAACTTCAGCCAACTGCCAAACGTTCTAACACTTTAACATCCTTGTGGACCCCTCCGCGAATGATTATTTGACGTCATTTCTTGTTTCTCAAATGTTGCACGGTTTTTCCGGAACGATGGACAGCCCCTGCACCGATAAGTTCTCAAATGGAATTCATAGGTAGGTGCACTGTACTGAGTACACGCGTGTCCGGAAAAATAAGCTTTGGCATTGAAGCGGCTACAGACAGAGGAATCGAATTTCTAGGCTCGGTCTCGTTTGCTGCACGCGGAAGCCGAAACTCACTGCTCGGCTCATATCGGGTTCCTCTTTCATTATTCGCGCTTTTACAGAGCTTTTCAAGGCATTTAACCCGAAATAGCATTTCAACATTTTTTAGGATATTCTTTTACACCTTTTAGCAGAAACACAAAGATGGCACGAAACGCGTGATCATAACAAAGTACTTACGCACCTGGTGCAATGTTATTTCTGATAATTCTGTTTCAGTTTTATTTAGTTAAACACACGGGAGTATTTAGAGAAGTGCAACTCATAACTGAAGAGTGCATCGGGGCACAGGACATGACGTTACCTGTCTGCTCGTACATCTATTTAACACTGCATGGTAACAGTGTCTCAATATAGTATCAATGTCCTAAGCACCATATAATAAAAAAAATATCTCATTCCTGGAATTAGCGTCCCAATATATATTGTGAGATGAATACTTGTAAAATGCCATCTCTCATTTGAATATTCTAGCACTTCCGATTTCATATTGCAGCGGGTTCTCTGAGAGATGTGCAACTACTTAACACTACGTGCACCTGTTCGCGATGATAGCAACACACCTCTGAACGAGATAGTTGAATTTCTCACCGACGTCCTTCCAGCCATAACTGTAAAGTCTAAAAAAAGAAAAATCTGCGGCCAGAAGCTTGTTGGGTATTCCCACTTCTACTCGTCCGCTAGCGTTCCCTTAGAGATATGCCATCATTACGAGCTCGAGCGTCCGAATGGCCATTCCAGCAAGCAAAAATGCGGAACAAACGCCCGAACTTTGCGTTTCTCCCGATGCGCAAATCGCGTTGGAGAGGAAGGGTCTCGTGGAAGACCTCGTGGTCTCTCGTTGGAAATTTCCGCATGGAGAGGGCGTTCTTGTGAGGCTCGCTCACGGTCCATTTGGCCTCCAGTCGGCCGCACCGACAAACGGCTTCGTCGCAAAACAACGAACTCCTTACTGCGCACGCACGGCAGCGAACCGAACCGGTGGGGTGTGCGCAAGCAGCGAACATTATGGCGGCGGTTGCGAATTTCAGCGAGCGAATCGCAAAGGCGCGCGATTTTCGCCCGGGAACGTGATTTCGGTGCACCAATTCGATCGCAGTGTTTGCCAAGCGGTCACCGAAAGCCCTAACATTGCACCCATTGTTTCTCGCGAAGCTTCTTTTTGTGAGGGTTTGAGCTTAGATTAAATGCAGTCGCTATGAACGCAAACGCAGCTGGTTACATTGTCTCGCAAGAACCGTGCACAATAGCGCTACTCGATGTTGATTTTTTTATTTGCATTGCACCAGAATAATCGATGGAAAGCATTGGGACATGAAATACCAGGCCTTTGCACCCAATGTTGACGCTGACCTATCACAGATTAACCACGGACTCTACTATACGTGACAATAAGTGGGCGGAAGGACACCTCATCTGCGCCATCTAACTCAAATAGTCGGACCGTCTCGCATTGTTCTTCAACGGGAGCAAGATAACGCCTCGTTATATGTTTGTTTTGTTGAACCTTAGGGCAGTGTCCGTTTTACTTTTATCACTATAGAGGCGTCGAATACGGCTGACTAGCTCAGAGAATACATGAGAGCATATCAAATTCCGTGGAGCAGCTGCACGTGTTCGTGGAATTAGAAGGAACCTCCGCAGAAAACCTTCGGCTCCGTATAAGTTCTAAAACATGTTTAGAAAGCGAATAGGGAGAGCCAGAAGCGCTGGAAGCTTCAATAACTATCGAAGCACATTGGAACGTAGGAAGCGTCTTGCTCGGCATCGAGTAAGCAGATTTTGATGAGGTTTGTCACGCTTAAAATAAACCAAAGTAAGTCACGAAAAGCTACTAGGTAATCTCTGCGCGTCCCGAATGGCTCTATTTATGCACAGATGTTTCTTGGATACGTTGATACGAGCGTGTTCGAAGAGTGAACGATTTTAGTGAACACTTTTAACGTACAACTAAAAAATTTCCAAGTATTCTATATCATTCATTGCGTCAAAATCTGCGCATATTTATCTGGAAAAAGGAATAAGAGAAACTGCCGGGGAGCAGGAGGGGAATGGTGGCGCATAAGGCAGTTTCGCCACTCGGAAGGAAAACGCAGCTCATTAGGGAACAGCCGAGACACCACGCCCCCCATTCTGAGCGAGGCTGACGCTGGGGAGCCACGCGGTCAAATTAAGTTTGGAGATTCACGAGAGCTCCGTCGCGCCTCCTCTTCGCTGGCGCGCGTGTTGTGCACAAAGCGGAGCAGACAGAGTCCGCGGGAGAAAAACGCTCGTGCAGCAGCACGCGTCATTGATCGCCATCGCCGTTTTGACCGCGCACGCCGCCGGTCTGCTGGAAGGCGTAGTTCACGCACGGTCATTCAGCGTAGACGCATGTATGGACAGCGAGCGCGCAGTGCAGTCCGGATAAGGTGGAATTTACACCGGCGAGTCGCAGAAGACGCGCGACCAAGTTGGTCGGGTGCAAGACGACGGTCTCAAATTTGACGTTCTAGTTCGGAAAGCGACCGATTTCGTGAAGTAACGCGTCGGACGATATTTCCAGTCACGTAGCTGTTGGATCAATCAGCGGCACAGGATGAGGACGTCGGCATACACTGACCGCCATTTTACGGGGCAACAGCGCTGCGAGATGTGATCGGCCCCAATTTCAGTGAGGCAACTCCGTGAGTCGCCGTGATTCGCTCGTTGGTTGCCTGTCGTCGTCAATCGTCGGTGTGAATGCGCTTAGGCGATCCCTTAGGGGTTATAGTACGGGTGGCCCGGGCGGGTGCGTTTTGAAAGCCATCTGCGACGGGGACAGAGTCCGCCACGCGCTTTGTTGTCGCGGCTTAGTTCGCGCAGCACGAATGTCAATTCGCTCGTTGCTGCTGCCGCGCTTCCTCACTCCATTGTTTTGACAGCGAGTTTCCGCGATCATCGAGTGAGATGTGTCATGTTTGCCTGCGCGCGCGTGACATCGTGCTTGTTAATTCATTATGCCTACGTTTGCAAGTTTATACGCCCGATAAAACTATTATCCTTACTTCGTGCGGCTAGCTGTCCACTAATTTGCTACCGTAGTCGATGCTTCGCCTTTCGAGCAGAACTGCGACTTTTCTTTTTGTTCTTTTTTTTTTTAACGCTGAACCCTAGTGACGCCATTACCACGGAAGAAATGGTTGCCGCGAGGTATGAATTTTTAATCGACGATTAGGTTGAAACACAGTTCAGTCGGGATTGCACCGCTGCCATCGTCATCAATGAATACTGACGCCGGGAGATGGCGCGCCGAAAATACACACTCCGAGAACACGTTTCATGTATGCTTGCCGCTTCTCGCACAAACAGATCCCTGATCCTCTAACAAATGTGGAATGAAGTGACGGACACCATCGTTTTCGTCTGGTTGACCTCCCTATATCCTGCTTCTTATATCCTATATCCTATATTGTTCCTATATCCTGCTCTAAACTGTGCACTAGTTTGGGGAACAACAACCAAAGAAAATATAAAGAAACTTCTTTCATTTTAGGAGCGTGCAATACTCCTTGTTTTTTAAATTCCTTACCTACAGTCACCCAGAGGACATGTTCAATTAGCTTAAGATTGTTAACGTACAATGTATGTACAATTTCAGACTACTTCAACAAAATAAGCTGGAAACAAATAAGAAAAATTACCTTCTGAAATCCCTGGCGAGGTGCGAAATAAATTCCCCTACATACAACACACGCTATCCCGAAGCATGGAAAGTTTATAAATGCCGCACGACCTACGGTAAGCAGATGCTAAGGTACACATTACCAACCTTGTTAAATAATTTGGCTAAGAATGGCACGGCTATAGAATTGATCTCTTTGAATCAGCTACGAAACATATAACTCTCCATTGTTTTATCTTTTGTTAAAGCACGACTTGTATTTTCTTTCTTTTCTTCTTTCTGATCCGATGAATTTCCCACAATATTTTTGTATATTTATGGATTTTCTTTATGCACATATTTGTCTGTTTGCATTGTTTTTGTATTTTTCTGGAATTTTTGCAGTTCTTGCATATTGATTTTCTCCTGTACATGTGTGGAATTGATGCCACTGTATGCCATGCATCGGTGCACGGACCCAGTCAAGACTTTTCAGGCTTTTTATCTGTGCTCCAAACATCTGGCAGCTGTTGAATAAAGCTGAACTGAATTGAATAGAGCAGCGCAGATGTACACCGCGATGTACAAAGAAACGTGCAAAGTTTCGAATTAATACCGCCAATAGTGAAAATGAAGGACCTCCTAAAGGAGGAAGCAAGCTGATAGACGCTTAATTACATAGCTCCCGCGTCGCATGTTTTCTAGCATCGAAGACGCCGCCACCACGAATGTGCACTGGCGCAGGAGAGACGCGAGCGACAAATATGCATTCGCTCATATAACTGGTTCGCGCTAGCCACAGCTTCCGCGACGCTGCATACTTTTACCAGGTATACACCGGAGCGTTGTAAAAGCACAGGGACAGCGTATACGACGCCGTCTGCATCGTTTCTGCCCAAATTGGCTGGCGGCCGCCAGAAGCGCGACGAAATCCCGACGCGGGAATCAAGCCCCGTGCCCGGAATATTTAGAGCGGCCTTCCTTTCTCCCGCGCCGAAATGGCGCGAGCCGCGCGCTCCGTCTCCTCGCTGTTTAGCGCAGTCTGCGCCTCTCGCAATGCTTGCAACGCGCGCACTCGCGTTCTTCCGCTGTGCTCCGTGCTTCGTCGACGCACGGTCGGCGCCTTCCTTCATCTATCTCACCAACCCCAACTTCAGTGAATTAGGGAACAACATTTGCACCCCTCGCACACGCGATCTGAATCAGGGGGCCGTGGGCCGCCATTCTTACGCATACTGTTGGGGCATCTCAGCCACGTAACACAAGACGCCTGCGAAAGAAAGACGACCGTTAGGTCCTTGGAACAATACAAACAACGGTACCGTCTGTATATCATTTATGCTACGCATTAGCAACAATACTGTTCTGTAAGGCATAAAGATACTCTCAAAAATCATTTATGGTACGCGCCGCTAACGAAGTTGTTCTTTTAGGCATGTATAAGTTACCTTCAAAAACCTGAGTAAAATTGGCCCCTCATTTGCTGACGCCGGCGCTGTGGCGAACTCACACCGTCGTGCTTAATTACTTAACCGGGGTATAAATCTCTCCCGACTAGCCCATATACAGTGCCACCAAGATTGCTCGACTGCTAAATACAAGCGCATTTGCGCAACGTTGCAGTGAGTGGCAGAGCCGCAGTTCCCCACCTCGCGTTAAAAACAGTCGATGAGGCGCGTGTCGTCGGCTCTCCACCTAAACGAGGAAAATAATGTAAGCGTGTGCACCGTGAACTGTCACGGGTCACTTGGGTGGAATTTCCGTGCATATCCCGCACCACGGCCTCGAGCGGCCGTGCCTGTAGGGGCCAACTGTAATCTTTTTCTCCCGCACAGTCAATACACTGCCGCGTATAGAGCAAGCACTCCGTGTGAAAAAGTGCCGAGAGAAAATAAATAGTAATAATAAAAAAAAACAGAATGACTGAATGAAAGGAAGAAAGAAGAAAAAAATAATGCGGCCGCGCCGTTCGCAGCGAAGCCTTCCACGGCGGACGGCGCAGCGTGGTCGCGCACAGGCACCACCGGAGAGGCCGGCAGCCGTGCGGGTCGGCCTACGCAAAACCCGTCATGTTTCACCGTCGCCTCCTCCTCGCCGCCTGCCATGTTTTAAGCCGGCTCGTAAAATACGAGCCACGTAAACCCGAAGGCGCCTCGGTAAAAGAACGAAAAGTGAGCAAAAAGAAAAAATCGGTTCTGAAGGCTGCCTGAAATGTGAACAGCCTTTGAAGACGAAAAAGAAAGGAAGAGAAGATGGTCGCGTTCTGAAGCACGTAAAACGAGGCGCTCGGTATGAGGTGTACCGTGAAAAGGAGGCCCGCCACTGGCGAACAAACTGTGAGCGATGGAGCTAACGGTCCACGCCAAAAAACAAGAAACGCGGTGGTGGGATCGGGGCTGCCTATATGAAGGCAGAAGACTGTCTGAGAGGAAAAGTGAGACGCGAAATTCTATGCATGCCTTGGCCAGGAGCCATCGAGCTTTGACTCGAAGACACAGCGGCTGTCTTTCTTCATTCACCTCTTCGGTGACGACTCACCGCTCGTCGAATATTAAGATCGGCGAAAAGCCAGGATATATATACGTGCGGTGACATATAGCATGAGCATAGGAATCTACGACGGTGATCATAGCTCCGTCAAGAGAGAGAAAGGATGTATAGAAAGGCAGGGATGTTAACCAGAAGTAGTTCCGGTTGGCTACCATACACGGGGGGAAGGAGTAGGTGGATAAGAAGAGAAAGCGAGCGGAAGGGGGAGAAAGAGAGAAAGAGAGACGAGCACGAACAGACCCATGTTACAAAGAAACCCACCCCTGTTACAATCCCACGAGAGATTGACAGTATCTTGAAATAAATAACTAAATAACTAAATAAAATAATAAATAAATAAATAAATAAATGAAACAGTGCGCGCACGTATAATGCGTGATCGTGCAGAGAGCGAACTTACAAGAAGGCCGGAGAAGTCGACAAAAGCTGATGTCTTAAGCAGGGAAAACGGCGCAATGGACAACCAGGACGTGAGGAAGGGACAGGCAATGCCCCTTCCTCAGATCTTGTCATGTTCGTAATTGCGCTGTTTTTCCTACTCAAGCCCTCACAATTAGCCCGAATACTCCCGCAGGTGCTTTATTGAAAGATTCTAATCTGGAAGCAAAAAAAAAAGTGTTTAGTAGAATCTCGAACCGGTTTTTTTTCGCTAGCGTTCTGCACAAGTAATCGTGAGAAAAAAAAATGTATCTCTCCTGAGAAACTTGGCACAAGCGATTTGCCGAAAAAAAAAAAAAACACGAAAGAAAATTTTTAAATCACGGCGCTGCCAGTAGTGCGAAGCACGAAACGATAGCGCAAAAATATTATCACGTCGTTAACAGGACATCGGCACAAGCAAGTGTCCTCCGATCGCTCTCACGCGAAAACATATACTCAGTGTCAAGGCCGAAGTATGGGTGGTGACCAAAACGTAGGGCAGGCCGCGAGAAGCAGCGAGCGTGGAAATTGTGTCACCGTTCTCGTCATTCTTACACCCGAGGGTGATTGCACAACGCATGGCGCATCTCGTACGCAGGACGCGTCCTCCCTCGGCGCTCAGTGTCGCACGCGGCATCGCTTCCGAGATTAAAGGTCTAAATTTGCAAACGCAGTCATCGATCTGGTTCGGTCAAATCAAGAGCGAGCGTCGAGGGCACGAAGCTTGCGCCGAAGGAGACGGCAGCGCACTCTAGGAGCAGCGGTCACGTTCCGACGCTGCCGTCGACCTCGCCTTTAAGGAACGAGAACAGCGGGACGCTCTCCCTCACTCACGGGTCTGCTCACGCAAGGTCTCCGTACCCGACTCTCTGTAATGTTAAATGCTTGTTCGTTGCCGCGCTTCTTGTTCTAATACAGGTAAAAATGCCTTTTGCAACGTGGCAAAGTATGTCACCAGGCTAGTTGGTTAAAAAACAAAATTAAATTCGAGAGTTTTATGAGCTAGAACCCCGATACGATTACGAGGCACGCCGTAGTGGGGGCCTCCGGATTAATTTTGTTCACCTGGGGTTCTTTAACGTGCACCCAATGCACGGTACACTGGCGTTTCTGCACTGCATTCCTATAGAAATGCGGCCGCCGCGGCCGGGATTATAGATCCCGCGTCCTCGGGCTTAGTAGTGCAGCGCCAAAACCGCTATGCCACCCCGGCCGGGCTAGTTGGCAAATCACGATGCAAATTCACAAGCGCGGAATCGAGAGAAAGACAAGTACGTAAAGGACAAGTGCTCCAAGTGGCCGAAACAAATCGTGCATACAACAAGGAAGCGAGGCTTTCACCTCCTAAAAAAAGAACGCAGACTCCGCATAGACGCGCTTCCAAAATTGTCTCATTTTCTTCAAAACATGGGTGGCAAATGCGTTAAGTCTTGCAGTTTGCGTATATTCGTGAACTTAAGGAGACCTGTAACAGTCCGAAGGATTTGTCAGTAGAGAACTTGAATGGTTTTTTCGGTTGTTTTTGATGGTGTTACAACTGTGCTGCCATAGTTGACTTTACCAATTGCGAAGGATCTGATGAAGGTGGTGCAGGCTGTCTGCCGTGCCCCGCCGAAGTTGTTGGAGAGGCGCTTTGGAGTGTGCAAGAACCTGGGCCATTGCTTTTTAAGCTCAGTGGTCCCAAATTGTCCAGTACTGCAACTGTGGATGGGAATCCCCAGAATTTTAACGTGACCGTGCGTGGCCCTGAGTTCATGCTGACCCAATGTCAACATTATGGCCTGATGTGGCAGGAGGACGCTTCGTCTGCCATTGACACATAAAAGTTGCGTTTTCTCAGTTGCTAAGGTGAGTCCCAGTTCAGGAAGGGTGTCTTCGAGTGCAATAAGGCCGCTTGAAGTTCGGTGGACATGTGCTCAATGTTCCCGCCATAGTCTTGTGCTTCTGTCCAAATGGTTATGACGTCCGCATAAATGGTATAGCGGGCGCCAGCGCTTATCTCTAGTTCGCGGGCCACAGTGAGCATGACCACATTAAAAAGCAGTGGTCACAAAATTGAGCCCTGAAAGACTCCTCCGTCGAGATAATAAGTGACTGGAACGGAATTGCTGTTCCGGCACAGTCGAATGGGTCTGGTTTCAAGAAACCGTGCGAAATCGACGACATCATCAAACATGCTCAGACATCATTGACTAATCGACTGCATCTCACCACACAGGGCCAGGACACCCTGCTGTGGTACACCCGACGCACCTGCATAGAACCCCGGAACACTGCAGGCGAAGACACCACCCTCGCTTTTCCTACCCTTCACCCTCCAAGATGTCTACGCCCCTCGCAACCGGGGGCGCTACGGCCAGACAGCGCCTCTCTCACCGACACAGTAAACAACGCCAACGGGATATATACTGACGCCGCACTCAATGGCGACCGCATGGCTCTGGCCTGGTACAAACCCTCGACCGGTGGGGCCAGGCGCAACATTTGTGCACTAAACTACGCGACACCTTCACAGGCGGAACTATTGGCCATTTATATCGCCTTACAAGAAAATACCGCACCATCCACCATCTACACCGACTCATTCGAAGCATTAAAAGACATTGAGGACCCCAGTGTGGAAGATGTCACTGCTCTACACATCCGCCAGATCTTACAGCACAAGCAGAATATTGGTATTGACCTTAGGGTCACCTGGACGCCGGGACACTTGGAGGCCCGAAGGGGTGGTGGTGGTGGGGGGGTTACGAGGTAGCGCATGGTCTTGCCACCTCACAATCTGTAGTTCTGCCTTATCGTCTCCAACCTCTCCTACGCGGGTTTCTCGATCTTGTTGACCACTCCTATGCGGATTTACCGCCGAACTCTCACTTCGAAATGTCACGAATACGCCGCTTCCTCAAGTACACGAATAGGGAAAGACTCAAGTATCTCACTCCTCCTCACATGTTTAAGGACCTCGCCCTCAGTCGATCCCAGGAAATATTCATAAATGAAGTACTTGCCAACATAGCCAGTACCCCTGCCATAATTCACAAGTGGTAGACGTTGGCTGTCCTATAGAAGGGCATTGACGCCTCTGCCCCCCGAATATGCACCTTCTGCCACTCCGTATGCGAAGCCAACTTGCAGCATCTCATTTTACACTGTCCCACTCTGAATAATTATCGAGACGACAGCAATATTTTTCTACATTGCCATATTGAAGCTTTACAGAACGACGTTCTCGAAAACCCCGATCACCTAGTAAAGTTAGCCCAGTTTGGCGTTGCCAGAGGCCTGGCTTGCGCAATTTAGTGTGTCTACCTCTCCTTCGTATGTCCTTCCTCCCCCACCAGCGACTTTCGGTCCTTCCTTTTCTTAATAAAAAGAATTCATTCATTCATTCATTCATTCATTCATTCATTCATTCATTCATTCATTCTCCAAAACATTAAAAAATAAAACGAAGAATATTTGGAAAATAAAGTCGAGACACTCTGATGAACCCATTATTTACCACCGTTCTTTTATTCCTTTCCACCCACTGGAGTGTGGGTGGAAAGAACTTCAAAGCGGCGCTGAAGCGCCGAAATTGGGTCACCACAAACAACGCTTCCTGACCCCCCTCCCATTATAGCTAAGCGCCAACTTGAAAAAAAAAATCAGAGGCAGACAACAGCAGCACCAGCGCGCGCGTTCGGTGTTCGGCGCCTTTTACTCCGCGGAGCCATTTTGTGGCAGCCGCGACAGAAAGCTGTAGGCGATCGAGGTGGCGGTGCCGAACGCCCCTGCGGCGCCTGTGCGCGGTGTGTCGATGCTCGAACAGCTTTTCCGATGAGGACGGGGAGCGCCGAGCAACATACAGACAAAAACAGACAGAACTAGGGTATAATTATGCACTGAAGGCACGCTTGTCGACGTGAAAAACCCATTGATTTACATCTACACTACATGGCGTTTATGTTGTTTTACTCGTCAAACACAATTCGCAATTGTGCCACTTCAACAATTGTACCACAGTGTCAAGTGCCTAAGAAGTGGACATTGGCACATATTTGTTCCTCATCACCACCACCACCATCATCATCAGCCTACTTTATGCCCACTGCAGGACGAAGGCCTCTCCCTGCGATGTCGAATTGCTCATGTCCTGCGCCAGCGGATTACAACTAGCGCCCGCGAATTTCTCAATGTCATCACCCCATCTAGTCTTCTGCCGTCCTCGACTGCGCTTCCTTTCTCTTGGCATCCATTCTGTAACCATAATGGTCACCGGTTATCTAACCTATACGCATTACATGAATTGCCCAGCTCGATTTCTTTCTCTTAATGTCAAGTAGAATATCGGCTATCCCTGATCGACACTGCTCTCTTCCTGTCTCTTAACATACGCCTAACATTACGCCTAACATTCTTTGTTTAATCGCTCTTTGCGCGGTCCTTAACTTGTTTTCGAGTTTCTGCCCCATATGCTAGCACCGGTAGCATGCATTGATTTGTTTCTACACTGTTTTGTTCCTGGACAACCTCACGAGTGACAACCTTCTCTCCTATCCCTTTTCTTTTGTATGCAGTGCTCAGCCACTTATCTTGTTCAACCCTTCTCCTCTCACGGTCTAAGTAATATCCACGCATTTTGTTTTGAATGCCAATGTGGTGCGCACATACAATGCGGTTTATTTTTATTATAAACATAATAGAAAAGGTATAAGGGTCAACTAACGGAAGAGCCAAATTCATACGTTATCAGGCCGTGCAAGAACGGTCTATAACTACCCAAAAGGCAGGCGTCGACTAATTACGAGTCACAGATTAGTTCATACAAATTTTCTCTCCGTAGGAATACTCTGCTCAAGCAATAGGTGGCAAGCCTATTTTGCGTAAGGTTTGCTAACAGGGACGGGCCTGTCCTCACTTAGGCCAGGGCCCAATCCTTAGTACCTATACATATTAATTTATCAGGGTATAAAATACCTATTGTTAGGATCGGCCTGCAGGGGTACTGCTGCAGGTGCGTCCGCTGCAGGTGGGTCGAACGATCCGGGGTGGTGGCGCCCTACAGAGAACCAGCGAGGACAGCGCTAACCAACCGTGAACTTCCTTTGAAGAACTTGACTACGGCGGCATTCATCCACCAAGCGCCTCGTTCGGAGAACAGGAGAAAGGCAGCTCTGGAATGTAGAGGCGCCGGATGGGTTCGGGCGTGACCAGCTGACTACGGGGACGCAGGACAATGCACACTAAACATTTTTACGCCCTTATGGGTGTTAAGAGGGGTGCTTTCTGCATTTACACCCCTGTCCACACCCTTTTAGCACCCTTTTCGGTCAAAACACCCTATCACAAGGGTGTACACTACACATAGGTCCGACTTTGCTAGAAGAAGGGTGTTAAATCGACGACTGAAGGGTGTTGAACGCATTGATGCATATATCTAAGTAACGTGTACACGTCCACGCATTGAGCAATGTGTGTAGGTATTGCATTTTTAATGATAAAGCATTTTATGGCCTTTCAGGTAGGAAAGATGGCGTTCTCCGCAACAACAATCCATACGGGACCCTGCTCATGTCAATCTTGTCATTTCCCTTGAAAGCATTCAGAAAGCATTCAGAACCGCGCCGCCCTTTTATTCTCTCAAATTATTCACGTCATTTTAGCGTGACGTCCATGAAAAGAACACTAGGTCAACCTGAAATTTGGTTACGTCGTAGGTACCTTCGTCTGTGTATTTTTCATAGAATATGCTACTTTAACCCTTCTCTTAAAGAAAATATTTCACCACACCAAGTTGTATCTCGTCTCGCATCGACCATCAACACAAAATTGATGTGCCATTCTTCCTTTTTGCCAAGAACAGCCACTGAATGGAACCGCCTTTCCGCCTCCACAGTCTCAATTTGTGACACCACTAATTCAACATCGCTGTTCAAAGTGCCTTACAGTTTAATTTTCTATTCTTGCCCTGCACTGCAAATATTGTATACTTTCACCCCTTCTTTCTGTTGTGTCTACTAGGCCTTGAAAGTATATTATACATACTTTCAAGGCCTAGTAGACACAACAGAAAGAAGGGGTGAAATTGCGGCATTATTGCATTATTTACCCATAATTGCTCATAATTAACGTTGTTCTATTTACTGCCTTCTGTATCACTACTGACGTCATACAAGACGCTGATGACGTCACATTTTATTGATTTATTATACAAAGCAATAAAATGTGAGGTCATCAGCGTCTTGTATGACGTCAGTAGTGATACAGAAGGTAGTAAATAGAACAACGTTAATTATGAGCAATTATAGGTAAATAATGTGAATTAGGGTGGAATAAATTCGGTTAAGGTTCGTACAAACTGTAGCAAGGTGGATTACGGCAGATGAAGGTAGAATTGTGAAGACACGTGACAATGTATGACGTATCACGGTCACGTGATAATTGCAAGTGTACATCCATGAAGTGATTAAGTTTTCGCATTCCTAAGTGACTGTCGATCTTTTTCTAGGATTCTGATGTTACTGGCATGACGGCCACTCCAAAATGTATCATCAAGAAAATGTACGCACTTTCACTTACAATTTAATTATCACTACATTTTGTGCTCACAATTATATTATCATGCAATTAAACACTTCTAAGACTAACTGCAGTAGCGGAATGAAAACGCGCGAGCAACTTGCACAATTCTGCACGAATATTTCGGTGCCCTTAAACGCCCAACAAGAAGTGGCGAAATTAAAGAAGCTGTCTGGATACATTGCTGAACAAACAGGGACGTGCTATTAGACGAGCCTCTGATGTACAATGGCATCAACGTACAATTTGCTTGGTGAAGCCATAACGAAGACATTTATAGCGGCGAGATCACGCTGGAAGTTCTCAAATCCGAATCTCCACGTACCTTGCCTAAGTTATTCAGAGTTTTACTGAGATACTGGTCTGCCTTCTAAGCGCATCCTCGGACACAGTTTGTAAGGCTCAGCCTATATATTAGGGGCTGGTGTCGTCAAAGCTGTAATTGCTTATCCACAGCATACGCTCTTACAAACGCATTCTTCAGTCGCCTCATGAATGCTTACGCGTCGCTGTCGCACGACCAAGATGTGAGGGTCTTTATCGAGCCAGGATATCGCTGTAACTACGCTGTGGCCTCGCAAGGTTGCTTCGTTTGGACGCAGCGAATAATATAATCGCACCAGCAGAAGAGCGCCGATCGTCTCGCTCACGGTCCCGATTTGTGTACTGTACCCTCAGTCATGGAGCGCAGACTGCGCCCCCCCCCCAAAAAAAAAAAAAAAAATATGCTCGGCACGAACCGTAGTAGCAACTACCCGCCTCACCGCTCTTGTTGGAAACCACAACGAAGCAGCAGCTAACAGGCGGCCATTCGAGCAAGCAAACCTGCCAGAATAAACGTTCAATTTGCGCGCCCGCCCCCTGCCCAATGAAAAGCGACCGGAAGTGACGGGACGACGCTGTACAGTCACTTCGGCGCGCGGCACGATGGGAAGGCGGAAGCTACGCCATTATTGCATTCTTTAGCTACGTGAAATGCGTTCGCGTCTCGCGCTGTGCGACATAATTTTAAACGTGTGATTAGTTTTGTGCGCGGTGTAGAAAAAGGTGTGGCCCGTGCTTTGTGTATTACTCGTGGTCCACTTCAAAGCAAAGCGTTCGTACGCACTGGAAGATGGATCCACGGACGCTGAGACGAGCAGTTGCAACGTGCCCTGTGTCGGCGGTCGGTAGTACTGCCATAATGGAAATTTTCAGGCAAGTGCCCATTTATTTGGTATTTCTTTGGTTTGTTACGTGTTTTTGTTCGCTCTAGAAGTATCTTAGTGTGATCTCGTAGCATAATTCACTAATGTAAGAGCAAGAGCAGCTGCACTCCTAGTAGGGCAAGTTAACTACCTCGATCGCGCCCCGTCTTACATCGGGCGTGATGCGCCTGCATAGTTACGCTTTTCTCAGCGCTTCAACGTTCATAGATATGCTTCTTTTGTGCGTTCAGCGCGGCTTCTTGTAATACGGTCGCTCGCACTTAAGTTAAATGTGGTCGACCACTTTTGCGTCGCGTAGAAAAAGGACGACTGACTTTGCCACCTTTCGAAAGAACTGGCGCGGTATTGGTTCTCCCTGATGCGGTCGCGTGCTGCTGTTGCTGCTTGCCGGGCGCCTTTAACATGTTTTCGGCTCGCTTTGTCTGTGCGTGTGTGCGCGCTCGCGCTCGGCTCGATTCGTGTGTGTGCGTGCGCTCAGCTCAGCTCGCTTTGTGTGTGTGTGTGTGTGTGTGTGTGCGTGCATGCGTGCGTGTGTGTGTGTGCATGCGTGCGTCTTGCGCGCGAATACATGCCGGTTTGTATGGGCCGGCGTGCTTGCGTGTGTCTAGTGCGTACGTGTTTTGTGAGCGTGTTTCTGTGTGGGTCACTGTGTGTGCGTCCACGTGTTAGCGTGTCTGCCTGCATGTATGTGTGATTGTTTGTGTTTATCAATGTGCGCGTGCGTGCCTTTGTGTCTGCGCTTTGAGAGTGCGTATATTTGTGTGCGTGCGTATGTATTGCATAAGGCCGGTAGAATTTTACTCGCAATAAAACTCTTCCAATTTGGTGCAGCGAGTGTTGCCGCCTGAAAGCCGAGTTTGGTTTCAAGCCAACCTGGACAACTGCTGTATGAGGCGCTGTTTCGCAGGAGGATCAGTGGGAAGGCGTCAGGTATACGCTTCCTCCTTTTTCCCGCCTCTGCCCTGATGAATCGATATCCTTGATTGTTATTCTAAAAGAAACGTTACATCCAGAGCACAAATAAATGGTTAAGAAATATGGTAGTGTGTTTCGCCATTACACTAATTCTGATCTTAAAGACGTGAATTTCCCATTAGCCCACATTTCCGTTGATGCATACAACCGCTGAAATTGTGAACAGCAGGTTATTCAAGACCCCCCGTCCTACGTATATAGCAATTGTCTTCAGGAGCTTTAATGAATTTTGAAAATTTGAAGTGTTGTTGCGCTTTAGAGGTATCATATGCAAGCTTTAGGTCTCTCCGGGTAGTTTGCATGCTCTTCGAGAGCTGTCGCCTATAGCCATATTGAAATTCGTAATTACAGTTTGGAGCACTAGGGAAGCTAGAAGGCTTGTCCTGGATCTCGAGAAAGTGTTTAAGCTGGAAGTGTAGGTTGAGGAGTTTAGGGTTGGTCACACGAAGGCTTTTTATGCCTTAGCAGTAGGAGTGTCAAAGGATAAAAAATACAGTGTGTCAAGCGTGGGAAGCTGCTTATGTGGTAGAGGCTTGTGCGTGTGTGTGTGTGTGTGTGCGCGTGCATGCATGCGTGCGTGTGTGAATTCGCTCCTCACAAGGGAGTGTGTGTGTGTAAGTGAGCTACTTCTTTGCTGGTGCTATTTGCCGAAAATTGGCAAGAAAACACAATAATCAATATAACTTGAAATAATAAGCTATGCAAAGCATGCTGGCACAGTAGCGACAGCAGCATATGAGCATACAAACATGCAGCTGTGTGACAATCTTAATGCATGACTGCAACATCTGGAAGGAAGCTTGCTTCTTTTTTAGTAAGCAGCGCAAAGTCCATATTTTTTGCTTTTCTCATGCAAACCAAAACGAGGCTCATTACCAGTGATCTTGTCTTTCATTCTAATAGCATTTGTTTATCTTAGTGTGTTGTTTCTCGCAGGTCATGCAGATGATAGCATCAATTTCACAATGCCCAGCCTTGGTGCCCTCCATTAAGAGCAAGCCACTTGCGTTCGCCTTCAGGCAGATGGTTGATGTCTTCTAGGAAGCAGTTGGGAAGACTACATTGTAAGTAGATATAGGTGTGTAGTTTAATATAGTAAGTCAAGTTATAATTTAAAACTCTGAGGCTCTTTGGCGGCCTAAGCTTGATATCATATGCAGTTGTGTGTGTTTTTAAATATTGCCGATTGTAGTGCATACTGCAGGTATGACTTGATCCAAAGCATACACTTGCATTTTCTTGATGGCCTTTCATAACGAGGATTTTCTTTGTGCAAGAATATTCACAGATGGGGGCATTCCAGCATGATATTCTTTATTGTGCATTCAGTGCTAATTTCGTATGACCTTCCTGCTACCAATGTTTTTGCAGGAAAGGAATATTTCCTTACTCTATGCAATGAGCTTGTTATTTGCTCGTTGCATTACTTGTCTACCTTTAATTTAATCCCGTAAAATTCTCAAAACCTTAATATTTGAGCTGTTTTTATTTCAAATACAATATTAACATGCGCCGGATTGCAATCTAGACTGCAAGGGATTTGAAGAAATTACAAGAAACTAGGACCTCTCATGGGTGTTAAAAAACATTTCCGCAGGCATTGCGCCTATTTCTTGTACTGAGCTAGCTGCTCATGAAAATTGCAACCATATGTCATTTCACACAGTTTTGCAGGATATAGCAGGCCTATCATTGTCACTAAGCACAACCTTTCCTCATTTGCATCATGAAAATCTGCCTCGTGCTTAATTTGGGACAAGTCTTGAAAAATGAATGCTTCATAATTTTGAAACTACACAAAGTATTGGTTGGGGCTTGGCAGTTTTCATACTTGACCATGTTGAACCTAGCCATTACAAGACGAGAAAAAAAACATGCATGCACAGGAGGACTCATTCAATCAAATGCAATGCTGTGGTCATTTTCCATGTGGCAAAATGTACTTTTAGGCGGGGGAGGGCGGGTAGCCAATTTACAACCATTGCGACTCATGCGGGTAGTGGCAACACAGGATGAGAAATGGTTGTGGCTCTGAGGTTCATTGAATATGTGAACACTTATATACAATCCCTCCCCACCCCCAGAGTGAAGGGTAACCGTGCAATATGATTTTTTTAGGAGACAAGAAATTTCAGGCTCTAGTTGAGATGCTACACAAAGGAGGACCATGTATGTATTCACAGTATAACATAAACTGCCTAGGAGGGGTATCACAGTTTAGAGCATGAAGTAGAAAGTGGGAGCATGACGAAGGATCATAAGTTTATTTAAACTTATGATCTTTGAGAATACTACTTGTCACCGTTTGCCAAGCTAACCTATTGAAAGAAAGGGGCCTGCTCTAAAAATATAGTTAACACATGCTAAATTTTCAAGGAAAGTATGCCGAACTGTCAATTCTTACTAAATTAGTAAATAAGAAATACACAATAAATTTTAGGATACAGAAAGGGTCTAATAAACTGCATTGGGGAGTTGGAGATTGTTGGGCTGGATGCATGTATTGCAGGGCAAATGATAATGCCAGTGGGGGTTCCCTCATTTTCATTTTGTGTGCACTCTGTAAAATTACTCTGTCTCCTAGTGTAATGATGTTGTGTAAAAACAGCCATTTTTTAATGTCTTGTGCATGTCAGTCTTAATATGCCATATCCCGTAAGGTTCTCAGCTGCAGTACTTATAAAGTGTAATGCAGAGATATATTCCACATTTCATGTCAATTTTATATTAAGGTCACATACACACTCTTGGACAAATTTCTGTTGTTGAGAGATGTCATTGGTAGTGTCCTTAAATTTTATTCACTCTTATTTTCTATGGTGAAAAGGCTACTGTAAATTTATTTGCTTTTGCTGCTGTATGTGCCTTGTATTCACAGTGACATAGTGGTTTAGTGTTCACAGTAAATGCAGTTCCTAAATTTGCAAAATAGAAATTTCTCCTACCTTTCACCTGTCTTGCCCAGTTGCCTGAGCTGTTCATTGTTCCCAGTCACATTAATTAAGTTTGTTACTTTCAGGAGCTTGTTGCCTTATCAAATTTTCCACAGTGCACATGTGTAATTACACAGACTGAACTCTCATGATTCTCTTATTTTGCTAATGCAGGATGCAAGATTCCAGCAATGCCATGCGCTGCATTTATTGGTCAAGATGCTCAGAGAATGGAGTCCCTGCACCTCGTGGTGAAACGTGAACATTTTCTTTCTTTTGGAAAGCTAAACGTCATTTGCTGTATCAATTGCATTCTTGAAGCTCAGATGTGTACTATATTTTTTCTAATTTTGAATCAATTAATATTCACTTTTCTGTATAAAAATGACGTACAGTGTGCAGGACAAGGACTGCGAGAGATGACATACACTGCGCTGACTTCCAACAATATTTTATTGCGTTGCCACATCGTGTGTTTATACACAAGAAGGGCCATGCGCAGAAAATGAAAGGCAGTCGCAAGGGGTGTTCTAACAGCAAGTCATTGTACTAAGAACATGGTCACTAAAAAAAATCACAATTTCTATCTGTGGAGATACAAGACTTCACTAGGGGTCAGCGTGATAGAGGGGGCACTAACGCACACACTACCCATTTTTCTGGTGAAATAAGCATCAATAATGTACCGGGTGAGCTGTGTTTCGCTAGAACTTGCGTATCTTCAAAGAGGGGCATGCAGCGGCAGTCCCGGCAATGAATGCCCAAGTGGCCTTGAACAGTGTTATGGACGTTATAGTGCACTTTTAAACGATCATTTAGGCACCTGCCTGTCCGTCCAACATATTTACTGCCTCAAAACGGGAATATGGTAAACCACATTCGTTACACATATCGCAAAACGTTTTCTGTGCCCGACAGAGCAAGAACTCTGACACGATTTAGGCGCGTTTACACGCTTATAGAGCTTTGCCAGCTTTTCCGGGGCTGAGAAAAGGACTGGGATTCCTGGAGGTTGCCAAATCTTTTTTTAGCCTATCGGACACATCATGCACATACGGTAGCACTGCGAACCAGTCTTTCAACCGGCTGGTTCCTTGACTGAGTGCGCTCATCACGTTTTGTGCCCTTCAGAAGCTGTTCTGCTATGGCTGAAATTAGGGCCAAAGGGTAGCCAGCCCAAGAAAGGCGATCAACCTGTGCAGCAAGACTATCTTGCATTTCATGTGAGCAAGATTTATTGAGGCTGTTAACGAGGCAAATCTTTACAATACCTTGTTTAACAAGCTTTGAATGTGCAGAGTTAAAGGGCAAGAGTGACTTTTTACTTCTCGGTTCAAAGCACTAGCCCACCTGTTTATTTGTAAGGCACTGCCTGAGATCAAGAAAGCGCAAAGAATCGTCAGTGGGGACCCCATTTGTTAGTTCTAGAGGCTGCAGCTCTTAAAGATCTCCAAGTCTCCCAAGCAGCAGGCTCAAAAGCATGATCAGTGCAATCAATAAATACCAGGTAGTCGTCCACAAACTTGCACACTTTGACAACGAGAGACGCATCTAGGGGACCTTGAATATTTCAATCATGATTAGCTAGATAAATATCACTCAGTGGCGGCGCCAGGCACGATCCTGCACAATATACAAATAAATGGTACTTGTATAGGATCATGCCTGGCGCCGCCACTATGTTATATTTATCTCGCTCATCATGATTGCAATATTGAAGGTCACCTAGATGCGTCTCCTGTCAAAGTGTGCAGGTTTGTGAGTGACCACGTGGTATTCATTGATTGCGCTGATCACGCTTTCGAGCCTGTTGCTTCGGGAGTCTTGGAGATGTTTAAGAAAGCCTCTACAACTAACGCATGAGGTCCCCATTGATGATTCCTCGCGCTTTGTAGATCTCAGGCTGGTGCTTCGATCTGAGAAGTAAGAAGTCACTCTTGCCCTTTAACTCTGCACACTCAAAGCTCGTTAAATGAGGTATTAAAAGTTTTCCCTCGTTAACAGCCTCAATAAATCTTGTTCACACAAGATGCAACATAGTCTTGCTGCACAGGTTGATCACCTTTCTAGGGTTGACTACCCTTTGGCCTTAATTTCAGCCATAGTGGAACAGCTTCTGAGGGGCACAAACCGTGATGAGCCCGCTCAGTCAAGGAACCAACCGGTTGAAAGACATAGGTTCGCAGTGCCACCGGTGGGTATGTGCATGATGTCTCCGATAGGCTAAAAAAGATTCGGCAACCTCCAGGAATCACAGGCCTTTTCTCAACCCGAGAAAAGCTGGCAAAGCTCTGTAAGTGTGTAAACGCGCCCAAATCACGTCAGAGTTCTTGCTCTGTCGGGCACAGAAAACGTTTTGCGATATGTGCAACGAATTTGGTTTACCATATTCCCCTATTTTGAGGCAGTAAATAAGTTGGACGGACAGGCAGGTGCCTAAATGATCGTTTAAGAGAGCACTATAACGTCCATAACACTGTTCAAGGCCACTTGGGCATCCATTGCCCCGGGACTGTGACTGCGAGCCCCTCTTAGAATATACGGAAGTTCTAGTGAGACACAGCTAACAGGTCATCCGGGAAACTAGAAGCAAATTTCACCAGAAAACTGGGTAGTGTGTGCGTTAGTGCCCCCTCTATCACGCTGACCCTAGTGAAGTCTTGTATCTCAAAAGATAGAAATTGTAATGTTTTTTTTTTTTTTCAGGTGACCACGTCCTTAGTACAATGACTTGCTGTTAGACGCCCCTTGTGACTCACTTTCTGCGCATGCCCGCTCTTGTATACGTACACACAATGTGGCAACGCAATAAAATATTATTAGAAGTCAGCGCAGTCTATGTTGTCTCTCGCAGTCCTTGTAATTCACGCTGTACGTAATTTTTTCGCATTAATTGCCAACTATCCCAAGAAAGCACCTTTTTCAGTATATTTATAATGTTTGATACGACCATTTGCTGGCAAATGTTAACAGTGTGATATTTAACTTGAACTTTTACATGACTGCCTGTGCCTGTGTTCTTTTAGTAACCAGAGTATGGCTAATTTATTAAACCACATTTGCTAATTTGTATATACTCACATGCTACAGCAAGCCCTAATCTTGTATTACTGCATCTAAGTGCAAATAATTTAGAAATTTACTATGTATTTTAAAACACTGTCCACCTTTCGTGTTCAGCAAAATTGTTTAATCAACAGTGGTTTGCTTTTATCAGGCCTTTTACTGCACCTTGCAACCACACAATAGTAAATGTGGAATACTCATTCTTGATTTATGGTAAGAAAAGAACCTATTTTCAAACTGCATATTGTATATGTACCAGTGCCTTCGGGTTACAAGACAGAAATTTATAGAAACTGGAATTGTAGTTAGAAAATCTCCTACACAGCACTTTTAGCACAGAGAACTCTCGTTTCACAAAAGAGGACAAACTATGTAGGCACTAAAAAATTCTACATATTGCTCGTGCTCAAGTAATCTTGTTGGAAAGAGAAAATTAGCAATAATACTGCTGGCTTAAACCTCACTTAAAGCACGTCTATGCTTGGAAAGTATTGTTTCAGTCCGAAAAATGTTGGCCAGTTATGCTTACATCGACTTTCCAAACTTTTCATAATGCTTTGCGGTTACATTAGTGTACAAAGTAACAGGTGTCTTGTGCATTTGCTCTGCATTTCAATTACTCCCCTAATTCACCTTTGCAATGTCCCTTTTTTTTTTTCAAGGCTTCAAAACTTGAATTTTCGTTCATTGAGCCTTATACTGAAAATTTATTCCTTTATGTGGCCCAAAACACTGCGAGGTCAACTCAGGCTCTTTCAGTGCTGCAATACATAGTTTCTTCTCTAATAACAGATTTGATCAATACTTATATTTTAGATACCTTTGTGGGAAGTGTACATGATCTTGTACTTACCGATGTGTTTGGTGATTGTGCATGTTTATATTTCATGTGATTTATGTATATATTGTACTCTGTATTGCAGCATGCAATAAATATATTTACATTGTTCTTGAAAATGCCATATATCGTACCAGTCTGTGTTGCATTTTATGTGGATCTGGAAATCGTGATAACCGTTGGTGTTGATATACATGCTCAAAAGTGACATTTGCTAGGTTGTATATGTGCAGCGAAGACAGGTTTTGCAATATACACCGTGAATTACTAATATGTAATGTGATCCACACGTATACGTGCGTGTGTGCCCATCGAAGCTTCAAGGCCGGCTGTTCGACGGTGTGTTTGGTAGCCGAACTTGAACCTTCTGGCACACGCGAGAGTTACGCGTGGATCGCTGTACATAGTAGTAATTGAAGGCGTGTACTGCCGAACCTGCCTTCCATACACACTAGCAATAAAAGGGTGTACACCCTTCCAACACCCACATAGATGGGTGTTAATATGGACTTGCACCCCTACACCCTAAATTTATTTTGCTGGACACCCTTCCTCTAGGGTGATATAACTGCACCTCAACTGTAGGGTGTAGACAACAGCACCCTAAGGGTGTTCGTCTGGCGACAAACTGATTTACACCCTTAAGGGTGTTAAAATGTTTAGTGTGTGGATAACACGACGGCCGCGCTGCAAAGGTCATCTGCCTTCGGAGGGGGCACTGAAACTTGTGTGTGCGTGTGTGTGTAAACCGTCGCGCGGAGAGGCGGCTGGTCTACGGTGACGTCGACCGATGACGTCGAACGGAGTGCTTATAAGCAGCGATTGTCGGCTGCTAGAGTGTGCTCGTTGTCGTGCTCGAAATGTACTCGTGAGCTGTGTGCTCGTTTGCTGTATGCTTCGTCTTGCGGGCTCCATTTGGGAGTCACGCTAGACTGTCGATGTATGTCTTGTTTAAACTGTAAATAATGTAAATAAACCCTGCTCGCTTAGTCCTGTCGCCCCAAGTTCCTCCGATCGTCCTACAAGCCCGACTTCAAATCTTACACTATGCAATAAAATCAGCGCCGCGATTTCTGGTGAGCTGCCTCCACTTCGTTCAAATCAGATGATCTTCTCACCAGGCCGAGTTAATATCCCCTTCGAACAGTAACATCCAACCTCGCACTCTCGGGCCCTCCTAGTTTCCCAGTTCATCGGCATTCGGAATTAATTGCCACTGCCTCCTCTCCCACGCGTGGCCCTCGTCTGTTTCAATTACGCGCACTCGGCCTCCGATTGCACCTCGTCCGCCCTGCAGCTGCCACGAAGCTGCACACATTTATTGCGACTGGGTGCAAGCCTCGCCGACGTCCCCGTGAGGGGTCCTTAATGCGATGCGCCCGCTTGCGTCAACTTGCCAGTTTTCCAGACCGCCATGGCGCGTTCAAATAAATCCATCTCGAAAGCCCAAGACGCAGGGGCGCGCCTGAAGAAGCGCGGCCCGTTTCCCTCTCGAGGGTCTCACTTTGGTGCGCGTGCGTATGAATTGCCTCGCACGCATCTCGCGGGAAATAGGGAGGAAAGTGAAAGCGGCGCGACTCAAGTGGAGAAGCGAAAACGGAAACGCTGCTGCAACGTCGCTCGAACCCAGTTTGAGAAAGCGGCATCGCGGCGGATCGTGTTTGTATTTGGCCGCATTTCTTTCTCCGCCGAAAGGTCTCGATATAAGGAGAGCACACACGCCACGTTCTCGGCCGGAACACGCACGTGTCGGCGCGCTTCTCTTGGTTGGCACTTTCGCGGTACGAGGCCGACGGGCTGTCCGGCACAGAGGAGTCCGTTTCTCCACAGAAAACAAGTTCCGCGCACGGTGTCGAAAACACATCGTCACGAGTGATCCGCCGGTGTAAAGCAGCGCAAGATCCAGAAAAGAAAGTAGCGCAGCGATGACAAGAACGTCAAAGTGCGCACTCCCCCCAAAATGCTTTCGTTGCCTAAGAACAATGCGAAGTTTATTCGTTTTCTTTCACGTCGATGCTGCTGCTTTTCTTTCTTTCTTTCTGTTTGCGAACGCCTTGCGTAAAGAAGCGCTGAGTGCTGCTGTCAGTGAAGAAAGAGAGCACGCGCGGTATATTCACGTAACCAGGGACCAGGCTCACAAAACAACTCTTAATAGCACATCATGGCTCGAAAATTTGGAGGCTCGAAAATTTGCTGTTTTTTTTTATAACCAATGACAACGAAGCGATCTTGCGTAAGATGTTTTGTGAATTCGGTAGAATTGTGGCAAATCTTTTCCGAATAGGCGCAAGTCATAACATTCCAGCGCGCGAGCCCCTGCTCACGTGGCGCACAAGTTAACACTGCCCACCGTTGTCAGCTTTTGAGATTGTCAACAGGATGTGATTGAACTTTGATAAAGTCCTTGCATTCTCTACTATTGCATCAAGATCGGGCAAGCGACAGGACAAGTTCAGCGTCGCAGAGAGTCTCACGCGCTTCTGCAATGTAAACAAGCGTTGGCGAAGGCAGAAACACAGACATTGAAATTTAAATGCAAAGAAAAATACTTTCTCGCGCCTGCGCAGGAACCGGAAAGGGAACTAATCAACATCTAAACACATCCTCTACCCCTCTTGTTTTTCTTGGACAAGCACCGCGCTTTCGACGCAGCATCATGGTTTACGGGTAAGCGCACGGTGGCATTTTCCCGTACAAGGCAGGCGCGTCGCGACTGCCAAAACACGTGGCCCCGAGATCCTGCGACACACGCGCAGTGCTCGCCTGTCCCCAAAGCGAACGGCGCTAACAGGACGACGATGCAACGGTAAACGTGTAATCAGAGCGAGCCTCGCCCGTAAGCGGCCCTCAAGCCGTCAGCACGGAGACAGGGCCGAAGGGGAAGAGTGAGTGAAGAAGAGACTCGCTCTTATGACAGCACGCGCAGGACAACGTGACTTGAAAGGCGATTCCCCACGGCTGCCGAACAACCGCGCTAACTGAGACGTAAGGCCGCCGTTTCCCCCTTGCACCGAGTAGGCGGCTCTAATTACTCGAACGCCGAACGAGCCCGCCCACGTCGCCGCAGAGCACTTCATCTTGCTTCGGGTGCGTTCGACGCATCGAGGTAACAAGGGGCGGCTGACGGCTCAACACTCCAGTGCTTGCAGCCCGACGACAGATCCCGCTGTGAGGCTCGATAGCGTACGTTGTAGACAGAATAAGTGGACAGAAAGACGAGGTAGGGTGTTCGGCGAAAAAAACTAAGCAGGAGAATCTGACAAGTGTGGGGGCCAAGGAGTTGAATTTGTGGGTAAGAAAGAAAACATTCGCTAATCAAATTATTTATAATACTTAACGTCCCAATTAAAGCAGCACGGGTGCTGTATAATAGATTGCTACGAATTAATTTTGACCGCTCAGGCTTCTTTAACTTGCACACAAGTCTAGGTACGTGAGCATTTCTTTATTCCGCCGATGTCCGAGCGCGGCTGCTAATTATACGTACAAGTTGCGAAACTTTCCATAGGTCACATGCCACAGTATTCGGCGCGATGATTGGGCAAAAGCGTCATTTGCATGGCAGCGGCTACACCAACAAAATCTGAAGTGCAGCTCCCGCAAAGTTGTGCATGCCCGCACGGCGATTGAGCGATGCGAAGAAAACGAACAACGATTGAAACGTTAATTACCAAAACAAGGAAATTCATGGACTAACCGCAACGGATACAACAAGAACGCTTTACATAGACACATTAACTATAATGTTTCCCGCTTTTTTCATTCGGAGAAAGATTTAGGAGGCAACAAACGGCGACGCTTAAACATAGAGGTTCGTCTAAATAGTCTCTCACGCCTTGACTGATTCACCAATGAAATTTAGCCTAAGAGGGTGCCCTATTTTCCATACGAAGTACCTCTTTTGCTATGCTTGGATATCGCGAATGCTTAGCACAACGGTGTGTGCAGTTGAGAAAATTGACGCGATGAGGGCACGCTATTTTAAAGATTAGCAACTCAAAGTGGGAGTGGTCTGTTTATGCAAGCCGCAAGTTTCGGAACACAAGGCGTATGTTTAAGAAGAAGGTAAAAGACGCTGATGCATGCAGCGAACATGGTTCATCACTTTAGGTGACTGCGGCACAGAACGTTCAAATGAGACTTGTCTCGAAGTGCTCCTCGAAAATGAAAAAAAGAAAACTTATGCCAAAAGCGTTGGTCGCGACTGCGCTAACCATACTAAGAAACTTATTAGCGCACGCGGTTATCTCCTTTGCAAGCAACATAGCTTAACAACAACGCGTTGCACCGCCCTGACGTAAAGTTTAGCGCCTACTCTAACGTAAATCGACGACAGTCAAACATTAGTAAAGTTTGCTGCTGGGCGAGCTGGTTGAAGATCAAAGGATCTTCAACCAGCTCGCCCAGCAGCAAACTAAAGAACGCCACTCTTGCCACGAGAAGAGGCTTGGTAAGCCAGAAAAGGTGCAAGAAGCAAAGACAGGTGGCGACATCACCTTTATGTTGCCGCATTAGCTAGCCGTGACGTCACAGAGTTTGACGGCGTCTATTTCGGCCTAACAACTATTTATTGCTAAACAATGGACTACATTGTGCTTTAAAGAAGCCAAAGACTTAACATGGCAAGTTTCTAAAGCATTTACTGAGCGAATGCGGCCCAAATACGAAAAAATACTTTGAAATTCGAGACATCACACTGACGTACTAACGCTAGGGCGTGGCGCAAAATATAAAAGAAAATTGGACTTGCATTTTCATTTTCTCGTCTAATAATCAACATTTTAGCGCGGGATTACCGACAGCGTTTTTTCAAATAATACTTTATCATTACAAACTGATTTATTGATTCCCTTTTGTGTAAATTTAAGAAAGAATAAACAGGTAATGGTGATGAATTTTATTATCGACACGCACCTGTAAATCTAATGCCCAAGTTCGATCATCGAAGACGGGTGTGGCAAGAAGTGCGAATTACAACATGCGACGCAGATGTGCCCTCTCTCTCTCTCTCTCTCTCTCTCTCTCTCTCTCTCTCTCTCTCTCTCTCTCTCTCACGTAGCGTCATTTCGCTGTTCGTCACGTTCATACGCAGACCAAAGTCAGTGTACACGACGGAGCACAGTTTCAAGACACGGTACGCCAACAAGACACTCGCGGTAATCCGGCAACGCCGTTCACGATGGTGTCAACCCGGCGCGCATTGCGATCAATCAGACTGTGGATGGAACTCACCGGAGCCACGTCCGACGCTGCGCGGCAAGCGCGTGAGATTACGCGAGCCGACCAAAAGCAGGAGGTCGCGCAGGAGAACAAAGCCGTCCTCGCGTGTTCCACAAGAACCAGGGGGACTCTAGATGAAATCCCCAAACGCTCCACGGATTAAGCAAGTCACCGTGCGTCGAGGACAAGGTGTCTGCATTCAGCTCATTCTGCGCGAGACCATGTGATGAGATGCCATTCCAGGGCGTTAATGAAATCCGACAGGTAATTCTTTTTATCAGAACTGAGCGAGGACTAAGACACTGGCCTAATTTTTTAATGCGTAATTTCTATTCCGTTGCGTGTGCGTGTGTTCTTTTTTTTTCAGAAACATTAGCAAAAATGATAGCCATCGCTAAGACATTTCAAAGTGCACTAAGTTTCATTTTAACAAAATATTTTACGAAACGGCCAGAGGAGTTTGAAAAGATTTCTAACCTCGCAGCGGAATTGAATATTCGTATGTTATGGACAATCCAAAGTTGACCTCACGAGCTACAGTTTAAATCTACATACATGAAAAATGTCTCCAAGTAACCAAGACGGCTACTCACTAGCTGAATCAGGTGCTGATGACCCCTCAGGCTAGGTAGGTTTTCAGAGAAACATCGACGAAAAATAACAGGCACTGTGAATGAACGGTAAATGAACTCAAGAGCAAACTCGGCCCCAACTCTGACGTCACCTATTCAAATACATGTAAAACGCAGAAACGCTTTTCTGAAATAAACCATGGGATATGAAATTTAACGGAACTTGCGGCATTTAAGTGGAAAATTTAAATGTTCTAGTGACTGTTGAAACGGAACTCCGATTGAACGCCTGAATTTTTTTACTAGAATTGTCGAGAATTGGTAAGATCGAAATGAAAAAAATAGAAGCCCGACTTTTACAAATCTGCAACTCTGCACCAAGAACAGGTATTGCATTCTACCATTTGTGTCCATTAGAACACCCCAAAGCGGACAAACTTGATACTTATATCTTACATAAATTTGTTAGAATGTTCACAAAGATTGTGCAAAAGTGCTGCTCGCACATTAGTAGTGTACTTGAGATTGATGTCCAACATATGATTTGTTCATTTTAGATGTGCTATTAGATACAATTTAAGCATTTTCGATATCGTTTTTCATTACCGAGTTGGAGTCGTAAAGTTGAGTTTCATTTTCTAAAAATTTGCGATTTTCAACAGTTCTTATGAAAAAAATTACGAATTAAAAATTGCCTACTAACAGTCACTTGATTTTATGTTGTTCTTTTAAATGATACAAGCCTAATCAAGTTTGGTGCATAGTGTTTGACGATAAAAACGGTTTCTCCCTTCCCAGGTATTTAGACAGAAACCCCCAAGCTAAAGCTAGCTCTAATATCAAAATCCTGAAGCGGTTCACGCTTCGGATAGCTTTGCGGCGCAGTTGCAGACCTGTTGTGTACATTCAGATCCTACCAGCAATTCTGGCCAGCATTTAGAGCACCGCTTCTCATCACCCCTCTTCAGTTTACGAAAGCTTCAACATCTCAAAGCGCTACAAACGGCGGCGGCAAACGGAGTTATGGAGATTATGCTAACCAATCACCGTGGATAAACACCACCTTTGCATCGTATGTGAAGGCCGCCACCGCCTGTAGAAAGGCGTTGCGGGCACCGGTCGTATGAGGGCAATCAGTGCGATATGAAGGTGCCTGCTGTTTAGAACGACAGAAAGCTTCGCTAGTTGGTAAGGATTCATTCTGCAAGAAAAGGTGAGGCTTGCAGACAGGACACAAGAGAAGAGAAGTGGACAACACGAACGCCGACTATCAACTGAAGGGAGCACTGAGGCGAAAAAAGAAAGAAGACAAAAAACATGTGCGCAAGCTCTGGAAGGTTATCACCACGTGTCAATCGGGTATATGTGCCGGTCTACGTGAGAGATAATTGTTAAGGCACTTAATCGCTTCCTTATGTAAAGTAATCGAAGGTTGATTCACGCACGCACTTCCACCATTATAGATATGCCATGCCTCTACCATAAGACGCTTATCTTCATTCTTGTGCCCGTACAATATCGCGCATTCATCTAACTTAGGCGTGCAGTTACAATCTTGGCAATGTAGGGAAAGATTAGAAGGCGATCCACCGGTTAACGACCTTTTATGTTCCATTAGCCTCTGATTGATACACCGCCCCGTTTGCCCTACGTAAAACTGGCCACAGCTAAAGGGAACCTTATAAACCACACCCATACTACCTGCGGTACCTGCCTGCGGTTCAATAACACGCGATAGGCTGAATGCCTAGGAGCTCAATTAGGAGCGTGGTGTAGAGGCGGATGCAGTCAGCGGCCGCGAACTAATACGCCACCGGGCATATCACTGATATCAGGGAAGACTGCTGACTGCTCAAAAAAAAAAAAAAAAAAAAGAAAACTAGATATTTCGTCCCTTTGTTATTATTCTTTAGAAAAAAAAATATTTTCACTTTGATTATGTGCCGATTCACCAGACTTTCACGAAGTTCATGCCGCGGCACAGAAAGGATACAGCAGGGATGAAGCCATGTGCTTTGTTGTGGTATGCACCTAGCATTCGCGTAGTTTCTCTTCTTGACATACACGCACAATGAACAACTGCTTCAAAATGCCCCCTTGAAGAGCGACAAATACTACACAACGACTTGCACTATAAAAGAAAAAAAGAAAAAAGAGAAATACTAGCATAGCGCGCGAAGTCTTGACCTTAAATAATCACGGAAGACAGATTGAGCGATGACAATGGCTCCGTATTCAGGGCCAGTCGGCATACACAGAATAATAGCGCCGGTCTGAATCGTGCCTGCTTTCCTATACGACAGACCTCTACACTCGCTCAGGTGTGTAGCAGGACCTCGAGCGTTGAGCGAACAAAGGCGTGAAAATCGCTACAGCTTCAGTGTGCAGAGTGCTAGACTCAGGCAGCTTGTCTTCCACGCATCGGGGCGCTGGGACAGGGTGCAAACAACCAGGCGATTGCTCTGTACACAATGCCTCCCCGGAAGACACTAACCAGCTCGCACCATTCGGTGGAGAATGAGACTGTACGAGCCCCACATTCACGAGTTCGTACGGAAGCAGATTATACAGAACGATTGTACTGAACGAATGCAAACTGTACAGAATATTAATGGCAGAAACAAAGAAGCACAGCAGAAAAATATGCGCCAACAGAACAACTGTAGAACGTTAGCTACCTATACGCTTGGGAGACGGAGGCCATTAGAAAAGGTTAGCTAGGTTTCATGATTATATTGGAGACAATTTGTGCATAGCGTGTGGAAGTTGGGTATAAACCATTATGTCTTGTAACAGAATCAGTGTCCATCCAGCGATAAATATGCACGTGGTTGGCATGCCTGAAGGCACGAATTTTACAGACAGTAGGGGAAACCTAAACGGACCTGCGGGGGAATCTATAATAAAAGACGGCTGCGAGACTCACGCAGAAGTGCCCTTGGTTAGGAAGCAATTGCATTTCCTTGCCCGATTTGCCGCGGTTTCCCGTATTCTTTAGTATACAGGGTGTTTTTTTTTATCTGTACCAAATATTTAAAAAATGCCTGTGGCAAATAGCACAATTCTAACCCTTGATCTAAATTACTCAATACTGCGGCCATAACTTCAGCTAGAAATTGAAATGTTTACTTCAATAATTAATATAATTACGCTAATTAACTTTATAATTAATAATCTTATTCTACATAAATATGTGGAATAATCTAAGAATAGTAGCTAGTGAGTTCGCAAGGTCTATACACTTGGAACGAATTCTCAGGACTGCCCCAGTTTTGAAATATTAAATTAAAGAAAATATGGGGTTTTACGTGCCAGAAACACTTTCTTATTATGAGGCACGCCGCAGTGGGGGACTCCGGAAATTTCGACCACCTGGGGTTCTTTAACGTGCACCTAAATCTAAGTACACGGGTGTTCTCACATTTCGCCCCCATCGAAATGCGGCCGCCCTGGCCGGGATTCGATCCCGCGACCTCCTACTTTGCAGCCCAACACCATAACAACTAAACTACCACGGTGGGTAGATATCAGTTTTCGAAGTGTCCGACGAGATGCATTGGCGCTCCGGTTACCTTCTTCAGGAAAACGCCGTTTCATGCAGTGAAGCTCAGAACTGGAGCGCCAATGCATTTCGTCTGACTTTGAAAATTAATATCTCGAAACTGGAGGAGTCCTCAGAATTCATTCCAACTGGATACGCCTTGGGAACTCACTAGCTATAATTATTAGATTAAAATATGTGCCGTGAAATGATTAATTAAAACGTGAATTAGTGTAAGTATGTTATTTATTGAATTAGGTATTTGGATTTCTCGTAAAAGTTATGGTCGCCTCATCGAGTAATTTAGATCAATGGTTAGAATCGTGCTATCTACCACAGGCATTTTTAAGATAATTGATGCAGCTAAAAAAAAACCTCTATTTTAGTCGAGGTACGTTCAAGCACAAGCCTCTCCACAAGGTGTCAGCGCACGTTGGTAGCGGTACTGGTGGCACCGCCTGCCGGAATCTTCGACAAAAGTCGTGACCGACCTGAAGCCGACAGCGACGTCACTATTGGGATCTTCGGGACAAGGCGGAAGTCTGCTTCCGGGTCGCTGAATTCTGCCTGCCTTGCCGTATTCACGGCTCTGCCTGTCTGGCTAAACATACCGACGTATGCAGCGGTGCGATCACCCTTAACGCCCGTTCGTCGAGCGGCCCTCGTGAGCAATCCTGTCGGCGGTGTTCTCCAGCGCTGCCATTGTGTCTCGTCGAGATAGACTACTCTCCAGACGGGTCGGCGGTCTGGAAATATACGATTGCAGCAAGGAGAGCCGGACGCATGATGCGAACGACGCAAATAAGCGTGCAGTATCCCCATACGTGCGTGAAGGAGATGAACGCCAAGTAGGGCGGAAGTCGGCATCCCTTCTCTAAAGCCAAGATGTTATGTTGCGCACTTGCGAGAGACGTCTGTGAACACGGATAGCCACTTATGCAACGACGTCGCAAGAGCTGCCGACCTTTCGCGAAACCTAGTTTTTATGCCTGCCATGCGGACGGGCAGATGCTGCTATACGCGAGTCGGAGCCGTCGCAGACAAGCGAACTGATGATGAAATGCGCTCCTTTCTTATTCGCAACACGATGCGACGGGGAGTAGCTGGCGCCACCTCAAGGCAGACTTCTGATTAACTTCTTGCAGAAAAGAAAATTCAATCACGGGTTGAACCGACAGCACTGCGAATGAATAAATCGTGCATTGCTCGTGCGGATTTGTCGTGTTGAGTTACGGCCAGCCAAGAATGAATATGCAGTACAGAATGATTGCGATATCCCAACAGAGAAGTAGATCCCTGTAAGTTCATACAGTTCGTGTCAGCGACTGGCCAAGGCTACTTAACTGTTCATTGCTGAAACCAAAGTTATATGGTTGGCAATATAGTTGTTATATTGTCTGCCCTAAGGCACAAGCGCCGCAGAAGTGGAGACAGAAGCTATGCTTTGGATTAAACACTTAATTGTTCTTCCTATACAGATGGTAATTAGGCTTGCAAATCAGTCAGGGAACGAAAGTGTTGTAGGTCCGAAGGTGGCATCCCTTGACTCTTTCACTCCCCCCTCCCCCTCCCCACGTGTACGGTAGCAAACTGGAGTCAGTCTGGTTAATCTCCTTGCCTTTCCTTGCTTCCTCCTCCTCCTCTCTCTCTCTCTCTCTCTCTCTCGTGCACAGTGGCAGCGCGAACGAAAAACCATTGTGACACGAAGAAAAAACGGGTTTGTGTTAAGCGTTAGCCACACACCACGTGTATTAAATCAAAAAGTACTCCTCAAATCTAAGAACACACCATTTTAATTTCTCAGAACGGGAGAGCCCGAAAAGGACGTTGCACAGGATTGTAAGCATCCTCTCAGTATTCGAACGTAAACTGTCGACATTGGAGCCAATGTGATGGCGAATTCTTATTATGCAACCTAGCATGATTGGTGGCTGCTCGCTACGAATAAGCGAGCGAGTTACATTAATCCATAACTTGCAGCGCGGCCACGGCCGAAGCAGCGCAAACGAGTCTCGGTCATTGTATAAGCGCTCTTCCCTCCTAATTTCCCGCCAAGTCTGCTGCTGCGCTTCGATGGCGAAATCTACGTCAGCAGTACTTCCGGCGTACTGACCACGAGAGTCAGCACTACATCGCCTAGTTCTCGAAACAGGGCCACAGCGAGAAACAATGAGGGGGAAAAAAAGACAGCGTGCTGCGCGAGCGCATCAGAGCGTTGCCGTAATCGGTTGACGCACAGGAAGGAGGCAAGCACGCCCGGGTGCCACGGCGAGCTCGCGTGCGGTGCAACCTCAGCGGAACCGGCGGTGCGAACGGAGCGCACCCAGCCGCTGACGCCCTCGCGGACGCACACGCACGGCACCCGGAGGGAAGGCGTTCGAGGAGCAGCCGTTCGTTCGTGCAGCGACAGTGACGAGGCCATCCCGCCCGGTGTATCTAGCCTAAGACAGACGCATGCAATCATGGTGGACGAATAAAGACTGATCGGGAGAATCCTTGCAAAAGCAGTAAAATTAAAGCATTATGCTCGAGAGAGAAAGTAAGATGAAAGGCGGAGAGCTCAACTGCGCAGTTGGCTACTCTGTACAGGAGTGAGAGAAAAAGGTAGAAAATCGGGAAGAAAGAATATATGAAAAGAAGCTGTCCACACAAACACGATGAAAGCGCTTCGCAATGATTACAGTCTGTCATACAGACCGGATGCTTTCTTTAAAAAAATATTTTTAGAACAACTCGGGCTGGGGCTCGTGACATATTAATGCGGTTAATCTTTGTCAAGACACTGTGCATGTTAAAATTTACCGCCATACAGAGCGCTCGCGCGTGCGTCATCCGTCTGAATGTCATCCACTTGAAAACTACGGATATTACGTACTGCACTTCACATTATACTCATCGCGTCGTCACATCGTCGTCTCTCACTCTCATCAATACATTTCGCTGCCTCTACCTTTTTCCCTTTACGCATCACGGCGTAGTAGAGTGGAACCAAGTTTCTTCGACCGACTTTTCCGGCCTTACCACGATTTAATGTTGATCTCGCTTGTCGTACAATACACCACGCCTCGGCAGGGGCAACAAACGCCAGCCTTTATTAGGCACCATATCGACGGTAGTTCTTTTCTGTGTTTTCGTGCTTCACGGTTGCATTCCATCTATCTGTGAACATACTTCCGCCCATTAAGCTCGCCATGCAGCAACATTCGTCGAGGGAGCCGCTCGCGACATGCTCGAGCTCGGCGTGGTGGAGTCGCTTTAGCGCCTCACAATGCCGACGCCATAATCAAGGCGTTACTATCGCATGTTACTGTCACGCGGGACGGATTAGCGCGCAATTGCAACGCGGGCCCGTCACAGACGAAGTGACGTCCCGTTAAACCTTCCCCATTGTTCCGGCAGTATTCGGTGCCATGTGAACGTTACAAACACATGATATCGACCTCTTCCCGGCCTTTGCAACGCCTACGACACTCGGTAATCAATGCAGAGCCATGCTGCCCTATGTTTCTCGTTCTCTATCACCGATGCACCAACGTATCTGCCTCTACAGTTGCTACACACAAATGCACAAGCGCCTATCATTTTCGGTAATGAACTTGTGCACGCGCTCACGCGGGTCTCCCCAGGATTAAAGACGAATACAAGAAATGCAGGTGAAAGCGAACAGGTGTGCAGCACGTCATTTTCATTAAAAAGAAGCGACGTTCAGATAACGCGTTCTGCTTAATATAGTTTTATAGCGACTGCTAAAACATTGTAAACTTAAAAAAAAGAAGACTACAGAACACATCAGCCACTGGGAGTAAAATGAAAAAAGAAAAAGGGAACAAAAGAACACCTATGATTGAGAGAGAGAGAAAACAAGGGTAGGAAAGGCAGGGAGGTCAACCAGAACAGCATCCGGTTTGCTACCCTACACTGGGGGTGGAGGAAAGGGGAATAGAAAGAGGAAGAAAGGGAGAGAGGAAGCACTGAGTACGTGTGGGAGCGACACCATACACAAGGACACTATAAACGGTCTGTTAAGCCCGTGCACTTCAAGTACCGCACTAGTGCACGAATCGCTTTTCGAGCTAGTGACGGGTGTGGCCACGGTCCGAGTATCTTTGACTCGGTGAAACATCTCGAGTCCAGTCTACGTAAAGTTGCCCGCAGAGAGAGGCGTTGGACATCGTAGCGAGGGCAGGTACACAATAGGTGCTCGATGGTCTCCTCGCACCCACAGGAGTCGCACATCGGGCTCTCGGCCATTCCCATACGGTAGGAGTATGCGTTCGTGAACGCCATTCCCAGCCACAAGCGACACAACAAGGTTGCTTCGCCGCGGGGAAGGCTAGATGGCAGTTGTAGCCGTAGCGTGGGGTCCAGTTTACGTAATCTGCAATTTAGGCCACTTGAAATCCAGAGATCTTGGGACTTCTTACGCGCAAGTTGGCGAAGTTCTCTGGCAGCGTCCGACCTCGCCAAAGGTGTTGGACGCGTCTTGGTATCTTCGTGGGCACACCGGGCAGCCTTGTCAGCTAGGTTGTTGCCGACGATGCCACAGTGAGCAGGAATCCACTGAAACATAATGTGGTGTCCACTTTCCAGAGCATGGTGGTGCAGTTCCCTGATTTCAGATGTCATTTGCTCGTAAGACCTATGATTGAACTTTCTGAATAACTGAGGGGAAAGGATGGTGATTGGAAAATCCTAAATGAAAAAAAAAAGGTAATCCGATGCCGAAAAAATGCTAAATTGCCTCCTGAATTTCAAGAGCTCTCGTTTTAGCCAATACAAGAGCAAGCAGATAGCAAGATGACAAACATCATGCGTCTAATTGCGATGGCGAATCGGAAAGTGTAGTTATTCCAGAAACAAAAAAGGCGCTCGTTATGTGTTCTAAGATTTTAAACCTCCTCGAAGTCGCTTGACTAGGTAAGTGCTTTACAAGTATAAGCTAGCAGTGTAAACAGACTGAACAGGTAATGACAACGCCACTTCAGACTAAACGAGCGAAACCGAATACATGCAAGAGGATAGCTTTCAGAGTAGGCACGCAGCACGCGAGGCGTAAGAACGGTCGTGACGGAGAGGACAGCAGCGGGCGTTCATCGAATTGATTCACGCGAAGAGATACAGATCCTGCTTGCTGAACAGCCGGCTTCGTTCAGCGACTTCAAGAAACGCACTGCACCGTGGCGGATGCTCAAGGTACAACCGCAGCCGACCGCACCTGGAGCGGCAGAACATTTCACTTGGACGGGGCGCATCAATGTGTACTGAAGTTCGTTAACACATACACGAATACGCGTACGCATGCACAGACATGACAGAAAACTAAACAGAACAAGCCCACGAAAGGTGCGCCATCGCTCCCTTTCAGTTTTGAATATGTGTAACACATATAGTTGTATTCGTATAATTGCATTCAAATGACCACCCTACGTGAAGATAAGTATACATGTTTCAGCAACGAATGCAGTTGAGACGTCAGTACCGTCTTGCTTTCTTCTTTTCTTCTGCGTTTACCCCAACGCAGAACTTATCAACGTAAACGCATGCGAACAAGAACAATCATAATCGTTCCTCTCTCTCTGTGTCGGTTTGCCTCCCGCTCGTTTCTCGCGTCGCCTGCGAGCCCATGACTAAATGACGACGCCAACCGAACTAGTTGGTTGCTGAACTCTTTGATGAGAATTATGCTGACGACAAGATTGTTTGCGGTATCTGCATCTTCGCTTCGTGCCCCATTTACAATGCGCTGATAACATGAATCAATAGTTGTTTAGTAAATGCCAACTACGGCGCACATCCATACAAAATGTAGTGATATATTCTCACCGTCTCTCGCCCTCCCAACTCTGATTACACTACAGCGCGTAATCATCAAGCAACTCTAAGTATAATTAATGCTCAATACTTGACGACAAAAATAATCCACGCCTCACACTCAACAGCTGAATTTGGGTTTGCAGCTATACACCGCCGCTCCGCGAGCAAGAGGAAAGTCCCTCGCGGGAAGTTTTCCTCCGGGCTACTCAGGACGGCAATGGAATGGGACTCGCACGCTTTCCCTCTGCACGGTGCCGCTTTATTTCCCACCGGGCGCAGATGCCGGTCGCCGTTCCTCGACCCTCTTTAGCCCAAATTGGCTGAATAGAGACGCGCATGGACCGGACCCCGTGCCCGGCGTGCGCCGCTCGCGTTCAGCGAGGCACAATCAGTTCGCGCTATATTCATTTCGCGCCTGTCGAGAGCCCTACGCGCAAATAGCCGAGCGTCCAGCCGAATTAGCCCGGGCCTTCCGCCACGCCGGCCGCGATAACCCTCCTCCGTTTCTCCCACTTTCGAAGGATGCGCGTCCACGTGCGCTCAATACGACTCAAGAAAATCGCCACGAGCCACGCAAACCAGGGAACACAACAAATGCGGGTGCACTGCCGCAATAAAGTAAGAAATAAACGCGGCGTTAACGCTACACGCAAGTTGACAACAGAAAGTGAGAAAAGTTTATTCGGGAGAGAAGAGACCGAAATTAGCGTTTCTCTTACTCTCTCTCAAGCACACAAACGCACTGAATATGCATATATGAGGCTTCACGCAGGACGAATACGTAAGGAATTGTTTCTTATTACGCGGAATTCGTGCTGTATTGAACGTACAATCACGCGTGATAAAAAGAAAGAAAATTAAGAAGCATCTCATGGAGCTATTGCAACAACAGCGCAAACAGCCGTGGCTTCAATCTTTGTGTGTTGTCCGTTTGCGCTGTTACAAAATGAAGCCCCTTGCAGCTAGTGCTGCAAAGGCAGAGTCCTTTCGATTAGCACTAATGACAATACTGGCAAAAATATAGAGCACAATTACAAGCAATGCCAATAAACACATTATGCTTCCGTTAGAATACCCTTGAAACGAAGATCGTGCACGTCACCGTCACGCATTGGGATTGCGTTGACTGCGCATTTTATGTGAAGCTCCTGACTTCCTCACGTTGGTGACAAACGTCACCACGCCCGGACAGCAGCTCACTGACGAGTTGACCCAGTCAGAATAGCATCAGCAAAAAACTGCAAATACGACCGGAAATACCCAATTGGGGTCAAAGAAGCGTACGGAAGAAACCAGGGAACGCAAAGCAAGGAAGTACACCAATTCCGTTCGGTGTCCGATTCGTGTGTGCACGGTACAACGAAAGCCCAATAGAACGGCAAAGACCACGTCAGGACAGCAGGAAAAAACAGGCAAGTCGCGTTTCTCTTTTCGATGTATAAGCAAAAAGAACACAGGACTTTGGATGAGCCGGTCTTTTTCATCCGACAAGAGGTCAACAGACGTCACGCTGTCCGGTTCCCGAAGGCAAGCCTGTTGGCTTGTGCAAGGAACTGCGCGCAAATAAGAGGACACAGGCCATGAAGCCGCGATATGAGGCTCTATTCTCGACACGCATGGCGGCTGCACGGCCGCCATTATCCGCCATGTTGACTCTGATTAACTGTCGAGAGCTCACGTGTCTTGAAATTTGTGCCGGGAAACCGAAGTTTTGCAAAATGCAATTTTGCGTTTTCATCAAGATGACACATGACGTGTAGCTGCAAATTTTATCGGCTAATACATCTTTCTGGTCATTGGCAGCTATATTGCGACGTTAGCGCTTCAAAAAGAAAACGAGCGGTAGCGTACAGAAGCCAGTGAAATGCATCCGCAATTTCGCGAATATGTGGTGGCGATCCAAGATAGCCTCCATGTCAGCTTGCTGATTGGCTGAAGGAATATGCCATGGGGAGCGTCACAGGAAGGGCGTTTAGTAAACGTCAATGTGGCGTTGCGTGACGTTGCGCTGGGCCACCATTGCAGAGATTTTCCGTTATAATTTGTGGTGCTACGAGCCGCGCGAATTATGCTAATGAGCAGCCATATGCAATGCAGGGGGTGCAGCGGTGGCGTAGAGGTAGAACACCCGCCTCGCGTGCAAAAGGTCCGTGGTTCGAATCCCGGTGCCGGCAATTTTCCACCGGATTTAAAAAAAAAAAAAAAAATCCGCGTGTTGATAAAATTGCACAAACAGGCCTGGAGTGTGGCCTGATCCCGGTGACCAGAACCGGTAACGCACTCCCTCACCAGAGCAGGATTGGCCACCCTGGTGCAGTACTTGGCCACAACCTCCTATATGAACACAACAATCAAACCCCGGCCCTCAGTCCCCAGCAGCTGCGAAGCTACTGACCACGGCGGCGGTCAGACCTGCGACGCTGCAGAGGGTGCTAAGAATCACTGGCTCCGGACAGGCCGCCATTGGAATATGAACCTGGCAACGTTTAACGCTAGAACGTTATCTAGTGAGGCGAGTCTCGCAGTGCTATTGGAGGAATTAGAGGGCAGTAAATGGGATATAATAGGGCTCAGTGAAGTTAGGAGGCCAAAAGAAGCATATACAGTGCTAAAAAGCGGGCACGTCCTGTGCTACCGCGGCCTAGAGGAAAGAAGAGAACTAGGAGTCGGATTCCTGATTAATAAGAATATAGCTGGTAACATACAGAAACTCTATAGCATTAACGAGAGGGTGGCAGGTCTTGTTGTTAAACTTAATAAGAGGTACAAAATGAAGATTGTACAGGTCTACGGCCCTACATCCAGTCATGATGACCAGGAAGTCGAATGCTTCTAGGAAGACGTGGAATCGGCGATGGGTAGAGTGAAAACCAAATACACTATACTAATGGGCGACTTTAATGCCAAGGTAGGCAAGAAGCAGGCTGGAGACAAGGCAGTGGGGGAATATGGCATAGGCACTAGGAATAGCAGGGGGGAGTTATTAGTCGAGTTTGCGGAACAGAATAATATGAGGATAATGAATACTTTCTTCCGCAAGCGGGATAGCCGAAAGTGGACGTGGAGGAGCCCGAACGGCGAGACTAGAAATGAAATAGACTTCATACTCTGCGCTAACCCTGGCATCATACAAGATGTGGACGTGCTCGGCAAGGTGCGCTGCAGTGACCACAGGATGGTAAGAACTCGAATTAGCCTAGACCTGAGGAGGGAACGGAAGAAACTGGTACATAAGAAGCCGATCAATGAGTTAGCGGTAAGAGGGAAAATAGAGGAATTCCAGATCAAGCTACAGAACAGGTATTCGGCTTTAACTCAGGAAGAGGACCTTAGTGTTGAAGCAATGAACGACAACCTTGTGGGCATCATTAAGAAGTGTGCAATGGAAGTCGGTGGTAACTCGATTAGGCAGGATACCAGTAAACTATCGCAGACGACGAAAGATCTGATCAAGAAACGCCAATGTATGAAAGCCTCTAACCCTACAGCTAGAATAGAACTGGCAGAACTTTCGAAGTTAATCAACAAGCGTAAGACAGCTGACATAAGGAAGTATAATATGGATAGAATTGAACATGCTCTCAGGAACGGCGGAAGCCTAAAAACAGTGAAGAAGAAACTAGGAATTGGCAGGAATCAGATGTATGCGTTAAGAGACAAAGCCGGCAATATCATTACTAATATGGATGAGATAGTTCAAGTGGCTGAGGAGTTCTATAGAAATTTATACAGTACCAGTGGCACCCACGACGATAATGGAAGAGAAAATAGTCTAGAGGAATTCGAAGTCCCAAAGGTAACGCCGGAAGAAGTAAAGAAAGCCTTGGGAGAAATGCAAAGGGGGAAGGCAGCTGGGGAGGATCAGGTAACAGCAGATTTGTTGAAGGATGGTGGGCAGATTGTTCTAGAGAAACTGGCCACCCTGTATACGCAATGCCTCATGACGTCGAGCGTACCGGAATCTTGGAAGAACGCTAACATAATCCTAATCCATAAGAAAGGGGACGCCAAAGACTTGAAAAATTATAGACCGATCAGCTTACTGTCCGTTGCCTACAAAATATTTACTAAGGTAATCGCAAATAGAATCAGGAACACCTTAGACTTCTGTCAAGCAAAGGACCAGGCAGGATTCCGTAAAGGCTACTCAACAATAGATCATATTCACACTATCAATCAGGTGATAGAGAAATGTGCGGAATATAACCAACCCTTATATATAGCTTTCATTGATTATGAGAAAGCGTTTGATTCTGTCGAAACCTCAGCAGTCATGGAGGCATTAAGGAATCAGGGTGTAGACGAGCCGTATGTAAAAATACTGAAAAATATTTATAGCGGCTCCACAGCCACCGTAGTCCTCCATAAAGAAAGCAACAAAATCCTAATAAAGAAAGGCGTCAGGCAGGGAGATACGATCTCTCCAATGCTATTCACAGCGTGTTTACAGGAGGTATTCAGAGACCTGGATTGGGAAGAATTGGGGATAAAAATTAATGGAGAATACCTTAGTAACTTGCGATTCGCTGATGATATTGCCTTGCTTAGTAACTCAGGGGACCAATTGCAATGCATGCTCACTGACCTGGAGAGGCAAAGCAGAAGAGTGGGTCTAAAAATTAATCTGCAGAAAACTAAAGTAATGTTTAACAGTCTCGGAAGAGAACAGCAATTTACAATAGGCAGCGAGGCACTGGAAGTCGTAAGGGAATACATCTACTTAGGGCAGGTAGTGACGGCGGATCCGGATCATGAGACGGAAATAACCAGAAGAATAAGAATGGGCTGGGGTGCGTTTGGCAGGCATTCTCAGATCATGAACAGCAGGTTGCCATTATCCCTCAAGAGAAAAGTGTATAATAGCTGTGTCTTACCAGTACTCACCTACGGGGCAGAAACCTGGAGGCTTACGAAAAGGGTTCTACTCAAATTGAGGACGACGCAACGAGCTATGGAAAGAAGAATGATAGGTGTAACGTTAAGGGATAAGAAAAGAGCAGATTGGGTGAGTGAACAAACGCGAGTTAATGACATCTTAGTTGAAATCAAGAAAAAGAAATGGGCATGGGCAGGACATGTAATGAGGAGGGAAGATAACCGATGGTCATTAAGGGTTACGGACTGGATCCCAAGGGAAGGGAAGCGTAGCAGGGGGCGGCAGAAAGTTAGGTGGGCGGATGAGATTAAGAAGTTTGCAGGGACGGCATGGCCGCAATTAGTACATGACCGGGGTTGTTGGAGAAGTATGGGAGAGGCCTTTGCCCTGCAGTGGGCGTAACCAGGCTGATGATGATGATGATGATGCAATGGCGGCCGAGAGGAATGCGTATCAGCACATTTTCCCCGTCGTTTGGCGCCATGAAAATGTTTTGTTCATGACGTGTGCTCATAGCATTTGCATCGCATTTGGATGGTGTTGGCATTTGTGTTTTGGGCCATCATTCTTTAAAAGAACGCGTTTATATGAAATAAGATTGGTTGAACATAGCAAACTTTCTGCAACGTTGTCCACTTTTCACTGCTAAGTTTGTGTTGTAATCAAGATTAATGCCTTCTCGCTCAATCAGAAGTTATGACAACGGCGTCTTTTTAATTTATAAAAAGGAATGTAAGTAAGGCGGCGCCTTGAAGTTTCCTCAGGCGGTGCCAGTAACCAGCGAAGTGAACGCTGGCGCTGGCGCTTGCGTAGCGCATTCGGATACCACTGGCGCGCGCAACGCTATCGATGGGATTCGGCCATTTATCAGTGAGGCGAGTCGGGTGAATCACTTGCGTTTCGCGAGATGGCGATAACGTGGCCTGCAACATGTGTTCAACACCACTGGTAGGTCGTGTATGTTGTCTCAAGGTAGAAAACAAGCGCGTTGGCGCCAACATACGATGGCTCACTCCATTTCCCGGGGACACGCATCCTAGCTAATCAAGCACACGACGGCTTGTACGCAGCACACGACGGAAGCGAGAAGTGTTTTTGACGGAATGATCATGTGCTTTGAGCTGGCTCCATTCATTTTACAGAGGAGGAAAATTGTTTTGCTTTATCAAGAACGTTAGAAACTGGCATGAGGGTACTGAGCCTAAGGAAAAATGTCAAATTCGCGTCACGTTACGAAAGCAAAACGGGCCACCAGCGCCATTTTGTACGCGTCGCACCTACGTCACGCCTCGAAGATAATGGCGGAATGTCCCAAATAAGAGCCCCTGCTAAAACATCAGGAAACAAAAACGATTCAATCAGTCAGCAAGGTCAAGTGCAGCACCTCAGAATGCAAGACAAACAATACGAGGAGGGCAAAATAATTTCTGGAAGATAACACGGTCGCAAATCCGAGCGATAAGCCAAAGCGACGGTTCATAACGTTTTTAATAACGTACATGCAAACACGAAAAGAACAAAACAAAGCGTTCAGATAGAAAAGGGCGAGGGTATACTAGATGGGCCGTCCCTGTCCACCCGCTGTCACGAAATTTAAAAACAAAAGTGAAGACGGAAGACACAGAGAGAGAGAGAGAATGATCGCTAGGAAAGAGCAGCGTAACACTGAGCACTATCTCCAGTACTCAGAGAAAAGAGGAGCTTAGAGGACTACACCAGACTGATAAGAAAGAAAACAGTCGCAGGAAAACCGTCCTCTGACACTGACAGGTTTCCCCCTGTCCTCGCCAGCCACTCGAGTCCATTCTGGGCTGGACCAGCAGAGGCTCGCAAGCGACGCCGTAGCAAAAGACGATAGATACGAGAAGGGGCAAATGGCGGAAGGAATGAGATGGAAACGCCATCGACGCCAGCGAAAAATATACGCAACCAAGAACAAGAAAGGATAAGTCAGTAGGCTAAAATAAATAGATCCGATGGGAGAAAACAGGACCAAGGAGAAAACGAAGCGTTACACGTTGAACAAACAATTAATGTAAAGAAAGAAAAGAAGAAAGAAAAGCAACTGTAAAAATTAACCCCCCGCAACACGACACAGGCAGGAGTGTCCTACTGGTGACGATAAAAGCAGCAACTAAAAAAAAAATAAAAGAAAGTTTCCCCACGAAACAGCCCAACCTAGCAGAAAAGCGAGCTTCGCAGGAGCCGAAGCGTTGATCGCGTTTCTAGAGGGAACAAAGAATGACGCTCAGCGGAGAAGGCCACCTTCCCCCTTCCTGTCATGGGCAGGATGGCCAACTGCGCGCCGCCGGTAAGGGCGGAGAGCGAGCAGAAAGAAGGGAGGGGCGCCGCCGAGGCGCCCGCCACCCGCGTATTTATTAAGGAGAGCCCGGCCTGCTCGTTGACAAAGGGCGCCTCCTTGTAAGACGCATGGGCATCGCACGTGCCTGCTCTTCTAGAGCGGGAACCATCGCTCGCCACCGGTGGGAGGGTCATACGGGAGGCCACTGGTTTCTTTTGATTCCACGCAGAAACGATAACAGGAAACAGCGGCCAACAAAACTGCTCTTACGCGACTTTAGCTACACGCACTCAGAGAACAGAAGACAGGAAAGAAATATACGCACCGTATCTGTAGTTGCTTCGAGCTGCCGATATCCGTCTCGAGTAAAGCCCCTTTTGTCGCTCTAAATATCAGCACTCAAGCAATCGTTTCACTGTGCTCGCGCGGTCTGCGAGTTCGGTGAGAGGCACGTACAGGTTACTTTGTATGTACGGAATGGAACACACGATGCGTCTTCAGCCTGGTAGGAAAAAATGGCTGTGGCTTAGCTAAGGTTAAGCCCAGGATGCGAAGCACACTAGCCTTTATTTTAGTTGTTGAACCACTGTTTAGCCTGGTGAACTGCTGTTGCTTGGCTATATTTGGTTCGGCTAGACGAAGAAACAACTCATGCGTTACTCTGCTTCGCCTTCAAGAGTGGAACGCGACAGCGTTCCCGTCGACCCGCCAAGGGGTGTAAGACAATGGGCTACGGCGCAGCGACTACGCGCCCCGCATTGGACGCGGTGAGCGTCGAGCAACGCAGCGTTCGGCGCGGCAACGAAATGTGCGCCTGAGCAAGCGACGCACGCCTGAGCCTTAGAAACAGCTCGTTTCTAAGGCAACACCGCATTCACTAGAGGCGCTTTTGTACCGCTTTGAAGCATCGTACTCGTGGCTCAGTGGTAGCGTCTCCGTCTCACACTCCGGAGACCCTGGTTCGATTCCCACCCAGCCCATCTTGCAAGAGTTGAGCCAAAGCCACCTAGAAACAAGCGCAGCTGCTTATATACCGCCGCGACGCCGCGAGCGACGGCGCGAGTTGGAGCCCCGTTTCTCCTCTGTCGTGACGTCACGGTGTCACGTGGTATTGAAGGCGACACCGCCGTGCCTAAGGAGCTGGGTTGAGCACTAGTAATATGCTACGCATAAAATAAGAACACTCAGCGCAGATATACAGTAACCAGAATTTGGCGCGATGTAACGCTATATTACTGCTCCGCAACAATCGTGGCTTTGCCTCCTTCGGTGCTTTTCTCTTATTGGCTTCGTAGGCGTTTGTCAAATGCGTCACGAAGACTTTCTACCGGACATCTAGGATAAATTTTTTTTAACATTTAACAACGTATACAGACACAGACGCATGCATCCACAAAAGAAAGACCATCCAGAACTAAACACATAGAACCGCTCACATGCCCCTCACCGAACTCTGACAAGCAGGCGACGATCAGTCGATGCCATCAGCTAACCTCCGGCAATCATGCGGCATTCTTGCTTGGACACTATGTTTATTACTTTTTCTACGGTATATTTTATCCCACTTGACTCTGATCTGGTAATTCTTTATAGACTACCTCAGTTTCAAGACCATCCTGAACGGTTCCCTGAGAGCTAGAGTTTTCTTAGGCCAGGGTCGTTTCTTCTTCCTTTTAACTTCATTCGTAACTGCTGCCAAGACAGCTATAGCGTACTTTCCCTTTACGTCGACGAGCTGGCCAGCGAACGCAGATAGAGGAAGAGAAAGGTAAGAAAAAGGAAGTCTCCCGTAGCGGTCGCATTCCGCTTTGACGAACCCACTGAGGTGCTTTTTAACCAACTGACTTTTTTAAATTATTATTGAAATGAATAATAGGAGAGGCTGGTGCCTTTATGGCGGCACCGGCTACTCCTGGTCACTTAGCAAAGGAAACAAATGTGCGCAAAAAGGGAGAATAATGTCATAAAATATGGCGCTAAGTAGCACATCACATAAATCAAAACTATAAAGTCTAACAGTACATAAATCGTAAAGTTTTGTGCGTGAGTTTAGTTCACATTCGCATATATAAAGTCAGATACCTTGAATAGCCAAAACATACAACACATGTAATTACATTGCAAGCACGGAACACAATTACACATGGCGTAAAAATTACGATCACCACATAAATAATTTTTGAAGCCAGAACAACATTCATATCACTTATTTAGCTTTTTAGGATCAACTGAAACTTAACATTTGCCCAAAATGTAGGTGTCCTCGAAAAACTTCTTCAAAGCAAGAAATGATTTTTACTGAAGGCCAGCAGTTCGCCATGGACCAAGTATCTTTTTTAGAGTGAACGGTATTCTGTCTAAAAGCAACAAATTTGCTTGCAATACCCTTCGTTGTGGATCGTATTTAGTGCACACGAGGAGGAGATGATGCACATCTTCGTCTGGATGGCCACAAGAACAATGCCGTCTAGAGGCCCGTTTTATCCTGTATAAGAAGTGTCTCGTAAATGCAGTACCAAGCCGCAGGTGGTGCACCAATGCTTCAAATTTTCTGTTTTCTCTTAGGTTTTCCGGAATCGATAGGTTTATACATGGGTCTATAAAGTATAACTGGGTGCTTAGATTGCTCATCAAAAAAGGTAGTTTTGCTGAGACGACAGGATATCTGTCTCGGGAGAAGACAGGCTTAACTACGCAATAGGGGCTCATTAACAGCGTCCTTCGCCATGTGGCAGCTGAATGCGACGAACAGAACGTGGGGATGCCGCGAGGCAGCCAATTAGCCACGGGTACTAGCTGGAACGAGATACCACGTCAGACATGCGTGATGTCAAAGCTAGGCATACGCCGTATCGTGTGCCTGCCTCTTATCAGCTTTCGAAAGTGAAGGACGCTGCGAATGCTGGGTGTTCCCATGCATAACTGCAATGATTAAATGCCTTACGTGCTAATGGTGGTGTCACGCACTGATATAGTAAGATAACATCTTACGCCAGGAACACGATTAACACGCACAAGTTATGTACAGACTGACATCTGCCATCCATATTGCGCATAGCGTCGTGGAGCTTCTTTTAACACCAAACTTTCCCGCGGTTAATTCTGAAAATCGTTTCTAGGCGAACGTCCGAAAGGCGACAGCAAGCGCTATCGAAAGAGATGTGTCGTTTCTGGCTCGTCGAAAAAAAAAAAAAACCTTTGCGGACAAAGCAGGTAAAAAACAGAATATATTATTACGCTGCACAAGACTCCATCTGATCGATATAAAACTTAGAAGGATTGCAAATTGGGAAAGTTCGTAAAGATCCATCCGCAATAGCACAGTTTAGGACAAGCCCTTCTCAAGTGTGTATTCTCTTTTCTCTCTCTCTTAAGTGGGGCTTTGACGATCGATTTAAAATTGCTGGTTAACTCGATAACATGAATCCGGACATATGCTACACATAAAAAGAAAGAAAAGAAAGGAACGAAGAGGCATTTATTTCTCCCGGTTCCTTCATGTTTCCATTGTTCCCGCAGCAATTGACGCCATCCTGTATGGTCACCACTGTAAACAAAACAACAAAAAGAGAAAGAGAAAAAAAAAAAGCGAAGCGGAGCGAGAAGCACATGCCGGCTACGCGCTGGTTCCGCCCCCCGTGTGTACGCGGGCTTCGGATGGCAAGGCCATCTTCCGGGAGAAGCAATCTAGAGGTCAATGCGCACAACACCGGGCAAGAAGACGGTGCGCCAATCATGGCGAAAAAACAACGCGGGCGAAAAGAAAAAGCAGCAGCTTGAAACGCAGTAAAAGGCGACGAGCAAAACGAGAAATTCTCCCGACAGAAGCGCTCTGCGAAGCAGGGGGAAGGGCCTCCCGGCTTATCGATTCTGGCACGGACCGCCTAGTTCCTTTGACAGCGTCCCGGCGTCTCCTTCTGGTCAAGCATGAAAACACCGTTCAGCCGAAAAGGGTGCTCGAGAGGAAAAAAAGAAATACATAGGAAGAACGGTAGCAGCAGTGAGCTAAAGGGGGCGAAGTGGTTTGGGGAGTGGTGGAAGTGTTTCTGCGCCGAGCGCCGCTAGCGTTGTAGGTGGCGTTCCCGATGCATTTTGCTTCGCCATGGTAACGCGATTACTACTTCCGCTGCCCATACGTCCAAGCGGCACAGCGCGTGATAATCACGTGCAGCTCGGTGACGAGCTAGACGCAGTCGTTAGCGCGAATTGATTGGCGCATCGAGGGAAGTCAGACATCGTTCATACGGAAGACAGTGCCCAGTCACAGCCTACGTGACGTCCCGTACAAGGACGTAGTCTCTAGACGCATTTTTTGCAGACGTCGTAACGGCCCCAGGACGTTTGAGGCACCGATGCTTTTTTTTTTCTTTTTCTTTTCTATTATAGGGGTTTTACGTGCCAAAACTACTTTCTGATTATGAGGTACGCCGTAGTGAAGGAATCCGGAAATTTTGACCACCTGGGGTTCTTTAACATGCACCTAAATGTAAGTACACGGGTGTTTTCGCATTCCGCCGCCATCGAAATGCGGCCGCCGTGGCCGGGATGTGAGGCACCGATGTCTTCGGTTGCATCCGCTCGGTTTCGCTGCCACCGTGCATAAAATAAACCTTCTAGAGCGGGAATGATTAACAGCGTCTGGTGCTGCTTGACAGCCCTTGTTTGCTCCAAGAGGTCTTATCCCGAACATCATAGACTTTGTACCACCGCCTGCGGCCGTCTAGTAGAGAGCGCTCTAGGATGCTTTAATATTTGATAAGTAAATCAGCTGAGGTCATTGCTGAAAAATCATTTGCTGAATCCAACAGGACACACGACACGAATCTCGCGCACCATTACATTAAGATTGGCGTGCAGCCTTACTTTGCCAATACGATAAGTTCACACTCGCTGCGTATGCATATATATATATATATATATATATATATATATATATATATATATATTTCAGTAAGTTCACGGTAAAAAAAAACTACAAATTTATTTCGAAGTTCCAGCCGGCGACAGACCTTTATGTCAGTCACTGAAATCAAATTAACTTTATTTTAACATACAACTGATGATGATCGTGGACAGAAAGCCAGGAAGGCTTGACGCGGTCCATGTATATATATATATATATATATATATATATATATATATATATATATATATATATATATATATATATACACGCATTCGCTTTTAGTAACGTTTTCTATACATGCACCGAACAACCAGTTCCAAAAGTCTTTTACACAATAGCAAGCAAGTAAACAAGAAGGCTAACAAGCAAACAATCAATCAAGAAAAGAAATAAGTGAATAATCACAAATATGCAAACACTGCATTACATTTATGGGACTCTAGCTGCCATTATTTTGATTTTGTCGAGACAGATCTGATGCACTTATATGAAAGTCGCCGCACCTTGCGCAGAAAGCGCGCACGATAGGCCGTTTTAAAGAAAAGTCGACGACGCTCACGATGTTAGAAAGCTCGCGCTCTCGCTAATGTAACCACAAATACGCAGGTGCCGTGTCATACAGCTTCTGAATTCAATTTTTTTCTTTGAACGAAGCCGCCGGGCTGGAGTAGAGACGTCCAGCAGGAAGCCCGCACGCACTTCCTGCTGTTGTGACCACAGCAGCGCGCCATGGTGCAACAAAAATAATCGAGAACGGAGCCTCTCCCGAACGAAACGATCTCGTCTTCGCTGCTATGCCGCAAAAAAATTCTCGCGAGGTCGGTCGTCTTTCGTCTTCCCAGCGCCAGCGCCGCGCTTTTTATCGTTATTCATCTGTGTTTGCTTTTTTCCTCTGAAATCGTGGCTTCCAAGCTTCGCGGCAGCGCGGATGCAGGCAGCCATGGCGTGCACAGAGCAGCACGCGCAAATGTAGAAATTCTCAAATGCACCGCAAAAATATTACAGAAAGAAAAGATTAAGCCTTTTCGCGCGCATTAAAATACACAGACGTGAACTACGTCGGCAATTTGCGCACAGTGCTTGCCTATAGCGCGCAGAGAGATTCCGGGGCGTTTCGACGCTGCACTCGAAACATAGGACGCGCGAAGCAGAGCGGTTGCAAACTCGAACTCGCTCGCGTTCTCGAGGAGCACGGGCCCGTGGCTGCCAAGAGAAAGCGGCGCTACTCTTCGGGCCGAGGAAAAAGGAGCGTAATTTTCCGGCTGTTACACCTCGCGTTCGGAAACTGCGCCCCGGCGACTGCAGCGGGAGGGCCGCAGCGTGCATGTTGTAGGCACCTGTTTGTTTGCATTTTTTTTTCTTTTTAATGCTTGCGTGCGCACGCACGCACGCACGCACACACACACGCACGCACACGCACGCACGCACGCACACGCACACACACACACACACACACACACACACACACACACACACACACACACACACACACACACACACACACACACACACACACACACACACACACACGCGCGCGCGCACGCACGCACGCGTACAGAAAAGACTTCCGGTTTCGCCTTTTGGAACAGCCCTCTAAATTCAGCGGGTAACGAAGACGACAAAGTTGCAGTAACCTGTAAATAACATTGGGCCTTTCAGCTGGCACAAGTGTTGTTCGGCAGTTAAAATGAATTTTGCTTCTGAATGCGCAAGATAGCTACATACGTGTGCTTGACACATGGGGCACGTTTCTTATATTTGACCACACCGTGGAGACAAAGTCAAATAATTAATCATAATAACAGTCCACTAATGAAACACGATCAAATAGCATGTACATAGGAAAGTATGGGGGGGAAAACTCTTTTCCTTGGCAAACATCGGTGCCGAGAATGCACGACCGGAAGTTATCTGGAGTCCCAAACACACTGCTGCCGCAGTGCGTTTCCGCGGGTCTTTGTACGTACGCCGCTTGTGCACCGTGCGGGCGCCCCTGACGGCTTGGCACGTGCACCCCCGTGGCCTCGGCGTCTAACCATCTGTTCCTGTGAAGCCTCGATACAGCATGGTGCCCTAAGCACAGTAAGACTGAATTCCACGGGCGCCGTGAAGAACTGAAAGCTTCTTTCCTTTTTCTTTTTTTTAATATGTGATGTTTAGGAGATGTTGACGCCTTTAAATGCCACCGGCTATTCCTTTAAACATAGAATTACACACAATAAAGACTACAGGAATAAAGAAAAATCGCATAAAGTACACTAACACTTAAAGTTGACTGACATAAGTAAGTCACATACTCAAGTTTAAAGTGAAGTCACAGAATGACACTAAACAGGCAGGCCACAAACTAAAGCACTGAATAAGTCACAGAAACGAACGTGTAGTCAGGCACAGAATGGGACATAAAGCCAGGTGAAAGAAAACACATGGAGAGCTCACAATAGATGGTAGAAACTACGCTCAGAATTTGCCGACAATAGCGTTGGCGTCCACAAATTTGCCTAGAAGGCCACCACACCTCTTGCCTTTATAATGCGTATGTTGGTCATGGACCTAGGGTTCCTTCTGAGGTTTAAGAACCTGCAGGAACCTTTTCTTTTCTTTTTTTTTTCTTTTTTTCTTCGCCTACACACAGCCTTAAATATTATGAAGCAATATCGACAGTGTATACGTTTTCGACGTTGTGCACTCCGCTGGTTTCTCGAGACTCTGCGTGTAAAATTGCCAGAAAAGGTGTGCTCTTTAAATATTAAGGCCATTTATTTACGTCGTTGACAACGCTCCAAGGAGACAAACATTATCTACATTTTTCAGTAAAACAATGTTCACGTTTCTCTAAATGCAGAAGTGTTATCTCGATCGGTTTCGCCCAGCGAGGCTCGCCAAGGCCTCGCTGGGCAGTAGTTGAGTCTTATCAGAGAGTGCCGTCCGCGTTGTGTCATTCATTGCCTTTGAGTCATAAACAGCATAGCTCAAGGGAAACCACACATGTAATTCCTCCACTGCGACCACTGCTGCGGTCGTAGTTCCTTGTAATTCCGTTTTGTGGCCAGCGAGTCTATGACAGCAATCACGTAGCCAGGTTGGTGAACGTGAATTGAGCGTCATCTGACCACCTCATCCTACGGACTGACTTTAATCGAGGAATTCATGGGTGCCATCAGCTCCCCTCTTCGATAAGGAGGCGTCTTTCCCTGCACTCTACGTCGCACAATGTTCGTCCGGCAGGCAAGCTGGAAATTTTAGTAACAGACGCACTTGGAGATCCACCAGCGCATTAATGCAGTGGTACGACACGTACCGAATCAACGTGTTCACACTACAATATTGTGATCAAAGAGAGCGTGGTCGTCAACGCAAACCAGAACTGTCTATGAACCATCAACATCTGCGTCCTGCTAGTCCGTGGCAGTTGCTTAGTACGTCAACGTGTTCGTGAAACACCGAAGGAAACCACTCCCATATTACACTTTGCGTAGACGATGTGCTCGCACCACCTACGCATATCAGCATGGCGGACAGCATACCTCTCAGTTTGCGTATCGTGTGCTTCCTCTTGTCTTCCGTCCGGGATGAGCTGCCCACCCATAGGAACATGACGGACACACTTGGGCCATCCATTCATAGCCGAGAAGATATAGTAGCAAAATAATAATAAAAAAAAAAGAATAAGAAACTGGACAGGCAAGCGGGAAAACGCGAGTACCTCTCAGTTTGCGGCATTGGAGTCGAGCTGTACGCACAGTCGCCGCCTCCAACAGCACCACAAATCAACCGCGGTCGGCTGGTCGTGCAAGTCGGCGCACTTCCCCGCTCGCACCGGACACGCAACACCGGTCTCGACACCGTAAGCGGCTTAGGGTCGAAGTACGCGCTGGGAGCAATTAACGCCGCCGCCGAAGCGTGTTGCGCTCGAAACCGCATAAGCCGGTGCGCGGGCAGGTTTAGTGGGTATCGTCGGATCCTGCAGGGTGCTCCCAGCAAAACAGAAAGGATGGCACACAGAATCTCGTTTCCGCAGCCTACTCGATATGGGAGATCTGCGAAACAGTGAGTCGCGTCTTAGGTCGGTTGCAAAAAGCACAAGCTGGCGTTTAAGTTGGCGCGTTGCAAGAGCCGAGGTGAAAACTTGACTGGAGTTTGTGGAGCGTATATGGACTGAAGTTTACGTCCAGAAAAACGACAAACTATTTGTCAAATGTTGCAGCAGTGAATGCTTTTCAAATATTTTTTGGTCACGTGGCCCATGATAAGTGCTTACCGATGCTATATACACAGCGCAGGGACCGGCTGCATTTATATACCCATGTTCTCTTGTCACGTGTTTATTTATTAATTTATATGTATTTTGTACTTTAGTTTTCTGCAGATTAATTTAAAACTAAAGTACTGTTTAACAGTCTCGGAAGAGAACAGCAGTTTACGATAGGTAGCGAAACACTGGAAGTGGTAAGGGAATACATCTACTTAGGGCAGGTAGTGACCACGGATCCGGATCATGAGACTGAAATAACCAGAAGAATAAGAATGGGTTGGGGTGCGTTTGGCAGGCATTCTCAAATCATGAACAGTAGGTTGCCACTATCCCTCAAAAGGAAAGTGTACAACAGCTGTGTGTTACCAGTACTCACATATGGGGCAGAAACCTGGAGGCTTACGAAAAGGGTTCTGCTGAAATTGAGAACGACGCAACGAGCTATGGAAAGAAGAATGATGGGTGTAACGTTAAGGGATAAGAAAAGAGCAGATTGGGTGAGACAACAAACGCGGGTAAACGACATCTTAGTTGAAATCAAGAAAAAGAAATGGGCATGGGCCGGACATGTAATGAGGAGGGAAGATAACCGATGGTCACTAAGAGCTACGGACTGGATTCCAAGAGAAGGGAAGCGTAGCAGGGGGCGGCAGAGAGTTAGGTGGGCAGATGACATTAAGACGTTTGCAGGGACAACATGGCCACAATTAGTACATGACCGGGGTAGTTGGAGAAGTATGGGAGAGGCCTTTGCCCTGCAGTGGGCGTAACTAGGCTGATGATGATGATGATGATGTATTTTGTACAGTGTAGGGTCTGCATTTGTTCATTATTTCCGTATTCATTGTGCATGTTTCTGTACGCTTCCACCCATATGTGATGGACACTTTCCTTGTATATTCCCCTGTTTTCTTCAGTCGGTGCTCTGCTTTCGTTGCTGCACACTTACGTGTGCATTCTATGTGCCAAGGGCTTCGTCCCGCCCACTACACTGCTCGTCGATCCAAGCACGTCAACGCTAAGTGCTCGTCATTGTATGTGCGAGTGCGATTTTATTTCCTGTCGAAAAAGCCGGCGGGAACGTTGCCAACTTTTCTCGCATAATCAAGTAAAGCCATCAATCGCACAATATACTACCCAGAGAGCGGCGATTATGACCCTTCGCGGGCAACAGATTTCTTAATCTAATTCTTACAGCTGATCCCGAGAAGCGTTCGTGAAGCGGCTAATTAAATGTCATGAAATTAAATACGATGCGCAATATTCTCCTTATTGTCAACGTACGCAGCGTGTAATCTCATTCAATGCTTATGTTTCTGCACTGCATCGTTCACAGGATACACAGAAATGCGTGCACCGACTGCCGCGGATGCGCGCTGCGAGATGTCAGGAGGCAGTGTTCGATGCCGGTCGAGGCAAAAATGACAGGAGTGTGCAAAGAAAAGTACGACAGGTACGGTTAGGGCTTCTAGCTGTACCCTTCGCGTTTCAATGGCACATTTTGGCCGATCGGCCAAGAATGAGCACGTGCCCAGTGGCCCAAGAATGTGGTAACCCAAACATAAAAAATCAAAGACGTCGTTGATTATCCCGCACTATTCCACTAGAGGTATGTGCACTTTTAAGGTACCTATGAGCAGCCATTTTACGTACAAGCTTTATGTCGTGATTGATGGCCGTATTACGCAGAGAAGAGATGCACACACTGGCATGGCTTTGTCGGTCGAAATTCCGTGCTATAGTGAGCCGGAGCATCCGGCGAGATACCGACCGACGAAGCAGAAGCCATGCGAAAGGCCGGAGACGGAGGGAAGTGGGGGAGGGGAGCATTGCTTTATAGCAAAAGTAAAAAATAATAAAAGAACGTACATTTATATCGTATGCAGCGAGTGCGTGTGTGCCTGTTCTCGCATGTGCGCGCGGCTCAACCCCAAAAACGGTCTGGGACTTCGCTGCCGACGCGCGTGCGCGTATCCATACGCATAGCGAGAGCGGCACGCGGCCCGTTCGCGGCTGGCACACCTTGGGTCACGCTATGTGGCGCGCGCCTGGCCGAGCTGTTTGCACAGAGCAAACGAACCGCGGATTCAAACAACGGCGCGTGCGACGCCACATCTGCTTCTGCACGCACGCAGCCTGAACGGCGCGAAAGCCTTAAGCCCATGCAGTACACGCGTGTCCTACCCTTCCCCGATTCCCCACTAAAAGACTCCCGCTGCTAGCAAATCCCAGTATACATGCTCCACCCTTGCCAACTTACAAGGGTTGCCGGAAGTTCTTGGCGGAAGGGAGAAAGCGATGCTCACATGTTGATGCGCCGCTTCAGCCCCGCATGAACAGAATACCTGCAAAGGCAATAAAATAAAAACACAGCTGTTTATCCGAAGAACACTGTCGGTAATGCAAACGAGGAGCCACCAACAAAATATTTTTGGCTCTGTCTGCACACATTATTTATATATCACAGCACGAACGTACGTTATGCTATCGCACATACGCTTGCGTTTGTAAATGTACCGGCTTAAGAAATCGCCCGTCAGGCATGCCTAGCCGCAGTATACTGAACAGAAAAAGTACTTCGCACTCCTGACAATCCATACGATAGCGTGAACAGTGAGAGAGGAAGAATGATAATGAAAGGCAGCGAGAACTGAAACATAATAAGCGGAACCGGTAGCAAATGTGCACTAGTACCATTTTTGACTACGTACAGACATGTGCAGATATACAACGACAAAACAGTAAATTTGCGAGAAGAAAACTGGGATACAAATTTTAGGCAAGGTCAATTAAATAATATCAGCAATGACGGTTGACTTGCATGACGGTTGATTCCCCCAGTTACTCCGCACCTGAAGAAAATAACCTAGGCCGGTAAGTCAGGTTTAGCATTTGAGTCTGACGATGAATTTGGTGCCACGCCAGTGAAAATATCTCTCCGATTCCATGCGTATGATGAAGCACTCTAGATGCGCTGGAGTCTATAAAGCTGGTCAGCACAGAGACCTGGCGGCGAAGCAGCGAAGTAATTAAGGCCACACGAATTTCCTCTAAAATGAGTGCCATTTGTATCGGTATGCTAATATATTACGTCTTTCAACATCGAGTCGAATACGAACATAAGAGCGACGACGCCGAAACGGAAACTATAATTGTATAATTATTACGTAGAATCTATACATTAAACAGCCTCGCCACCTTGCAGTGTAAGACTTATTGTAAGACGTCACTGCGTTACGAATTTTATTTTATTTACTTTCTTGTGCCTCTTAATAGCGTTGTTTGTATTGGTTGTAGTTGCATTTTCGTTGTTGCATTTTACGTTTCTTAAGTTTTATCCAGGTGATCCTTGTACTCTTCCGGATTACAGAACATAAAATGACCGTTTCTAGTTTCCGTTTTCTCATTAATGTTCTTCTCTTACGTAATATGCCAACGGGGGCCTTTCTAGGGTTCATAAAATGATGGTGACGACGATGATGATGAAAAGAGTAACGTTCCCTTCGCTACCTATGTGCCTGTACTGGAAAAGCACGTCTTTGTTGCAAGTGTTAGGTCTTCACACATCTCCTGCGCCTTTCTATAGGGTAATTTATGAATTGTTGCTCTCGGCAGTGCATGACGTCAAATTTCAAAACATAGACCACCTGCGAAGCTTTCCTTTTTATCTAGAATGAGTAACAAAGAAAGGAACGGCAAAATCCCCCCTTGTACTTAGCCAAGAAGGACAGCGTCGATTAGCAGTATACAAGACTGGATTCCACACCCTTGATAATTCGTTAGAACTGTAATCAGGGAAACCAAACAGTGCCTGGTAACGCAAAGAGTGCATTGCATCACGCATTGCGCCGTCACTTACTTTATTTGTTTTCCTCGATTCCGCTATAATGTCCCTGTCAGAAACGTATTATTGGCACACGCTGGGAAATCAGGTTGATGGAGAAACATCGATGAAGATACCGTTGCTGCTGGTGTATATGAAAACTTACGGATTCATTTCTGAAGCAATCATGCTCGCTGATTCGGCTCGTATAGCGAGACGTCTGGCCTAGAAAAATATTGACCGTTCTCGGTTCATTTTACCAAGGAAGATTTATTTTATTCAGAATGACTACGTAAAATCACTTCGAAGTTTTTAAAGGAAACCAAGAACTGGTACCTGAAAACAATCCTCTGTAAAGACGCTAACATCCCCGGCGCGACGCGCAAAATATCTAAATGCATCAATGATGTAAGGAAAGCAATTTTCGCATTGAGCCGTAACCGATATGGGGACAAGTGAAAGTTGGGAAACGGTGACTCGCTTTCAGCGTACTGTCGCATACTCACAACGGTGTGCAAAGCGCAGGGGCGATTGGCCGTCTTGATAAGACGATCGTCAAACTAGGTCGCCATCGGAGACTATAAGCACTTTCTTTTCTTTGTTTCCTGGTCAGGAAGGAGAAACGGGAGGACGAAACTGTAAGAGCAACGCGGTTCATCTGGGCTACTGCTAGGTAAAATATTTGCGCAGTGTAAAGCGTGCGACCAAAAAACGGCGCATGCTGCGCACAGTTTGAAAATAAAACCTCGAAAGCCCCATCGATCGTGCCGCCAAAACGACCGGCAGAAGAAACACAACGTGCAAACACAGGTGAATGAGCGCATTAAGCGAACGCGATAAGCCATCATCGAACCGAAGGTATACGCACACCAAAAAAAACAAAGACAGGCAAAGAAACTACGGCGTTTCGAGCCAGCCGGGTCGAGGCTACACGGCACATGGAACGCGAGAAACGCTGCTAATGGTGCCAATGGCATATCAATCATGCGTCGTCCATATCGTTCTATCCGGCCTGGCCCGCTGCATACTCATTCCTCCCCGTATACCTTGCTTCCAACTACTGCGTGTACATAGTGGCGCTGAGCATTTGGTGCTCGTGTTTTTCGTTGCTTTTTTCATTTGGTCACAGGCAGACTCCCTTCGCATCGCGCTTTGTGTTTGCACAACGACCTGCGAGAAGCGGCGAGATTGACGGGAAGGCACCGACGATAAGGGACTCGGGACGAGTGCAGTGCAGCACCCGTCAATGCACGTGCGGTGCAGGTACGCGCTCGAAGCCGCGTCTTTTTTTTTTCCTTTATGCGAAGCTTGGGGCCTCGTCACCAGAGTCGTTGCGCGATGGCTCAAACCTGTAACATGTCGAAACACCGTTAAAGTACGCAATCAGGTCACTGCGCTAGCAATACGAGCTCGGTCTTGCGTTACGCCCGCAGAGTCTGCCTCGAAAAATCCGTCTGGGACGACTCGTGCAACGGAGACCGCATTTCTGCAAAACGACATTGTAGAAGGTGTTTGCACTGAATACCGAGAGCGGAAAGATAGTCCACAAAGGCATAAAACACAGCGCTGCACCATGGCTTAAAGGAGCATCCGTCAAAGGGGAGCTGAAAGGCACGAGAGGTTCGCGCGAAGCTGGTTTGTTCTAGCCTGATATTCTGCACTAGCAATGAGGGACGGATGAAAGCGGTGAGTGAGGATAAGGTGGCAGGGCACATACACGTATACAGCACCTTGAGGTATACTTATGAGGCCAAGCGCCCAATCCAGTGTATAGTAATATAATAATAATCAGCACACTTCGGCGATTCCTTCGTCTATGTGAACTCACTTACTGCGACCGCAGCAGTCTCTCACGACTTACACCGCAATTATCTTAGAACTTGCATTTTTTTTCGATGAAAACAATATCCTGTTCGTCCGCTACACTACTGCCTGATGTGCCCTCCGAAAGACATGCACTGATGCCACCACTCTCGAAGTATGCGTAGCACATCAATACCGGCAACGGTGGTCGGCGACGTCTTGTTTTTCATCTCCTTATGGTGAAGCGTGAAGCTCGGGGCGAGCTTGTGGACATGGTGCACAGTGGAGGACGGGCAGCTGCGCAGAGCAGACCCAATTCAGGGCTAACTGCTGGCAGAGTAAATGCCCAGAACTACCCCTGATCCCCTAATTACATTAGTAGAGAGATAGGGAGAGAAACGAGTTGGGGGGAAAACTACTTTTATAGAGTTTGCGTGAGATCAAGCATTCAAAATGAAGTCTTGGATAGTGGTTTCGGCGTCGTCTGTATGCCTAAGTCATAGATGTCGGTCAAGTTGGGACAAATGGTCGATAACTTATCTTGAAAAGGCGGCGAACCAAAAATGAGAATTGCCACGACAAACCCACAGTGGTTTGTCGTGTTTATTGCTTTTATTGTTTTTGTATTGTTTATTCTCGCGGTTATTGTGTTTATTAACAGGCACACTTAATTACATGTTCATTGCGTCTTCGTGTTCATGTAGCATTTGATGTATTTAGAGTGCGGCATTCAAGTGCCCAACATCTTCTGTGTGAACATCTTTGTTTTGTGAACATTTATGCTGTGTGAACTCGTGTGTTGCATGTGAACACTTCGGCTTTGTGAGTATTTATGCCATGTGAACTCTTCTGTTGCACGAACATTTATTTATATTGCAGTACTAAGACTTAGAACGTGAATGTTCGTTCATGTTTTTATTTGTCCAGCTTGGTGATTGTTGACAACTTTTCGACCATAACTATCACGTGAGAGAAGAGCAGCCGGCACCACACATAGGCACCAACCTCTCCTTAAATACATTTAATTAAAAAAAAACTCGCAGTGGGTTTGTCATGGGTTTTTCAGTAACAAACTCGTAGTAAGCAAGCAATCAAACCAGCCGAAAGCTCACGGAATATCAATAAGCTTTGAGCTACCTTTTTTATGTTGTTGCGTGGCGTGTAAGAAAGCTCTGGAATTAGTTTCACTACTGATATTGATACATGCGCTGCCAACACACCACACCAAAAAAAAAAAAGCGAATATTGAAAGAGGACGGTAAGAAGGCTAGCCTGAAGAGCATCCGATTGGCTATACTACACAAAAAAATGATGAGAAGGAAATTGAAAGGCGGAAAAATGCAACGGCCGCCACATAGCAATCATTAATCGCCTTAACCCGTTCTGAACGCTTCTAAACAGCCTGACCTCCCACGATCGAACGAAAATAAAGCACGACGTCCAAGGACGAACGTAAGCTGAAACGGGATTGCATTCATTACGAGTACCGAATGCGTACCGGCAGCCAAAGCGCCAGACATCAGCCGTGCAGCTCCCTCAATTTGTCCGCCGAAACAACGATTCGGTGAGAATAAATTAGCTGTTGAGCCTGTGATGCCGGGACGTTGTATTCTCGCTGCCTCTCTCTAACAACTATCGACGGGTCTCGCGGATGATCGAAGCGTTGGCTTCGGCCGCCCGGCTCGATGCAAGCCTGGCGCTTCACGAAACAGGGCCGTGCAGATGCTATCGGACATCGCTTCCAGAACAGAGGCGTATACAGGCGCACAGAGCAACAGAAGAGTACAAACTGAGCGCATGCGCGAAGCAGAAAGAAGTGGGGCAGAGAAAAAAGAAAAGCACGACGACGGTTCGGGAACCCCCGTTCGAATTGAAGGGGGCGCCGCTTCCTCTGAGAGCGGTCGATCCTATCGATACCGAACGAATCTGGACCCACGGTGCCGCTTCTGGCTGTATTAGACTTCCCTGCAACTCGGCGTCTGTCCTCTTTTCCAGTCTCCGGCGCTCACCGCGACGTGGAACGCTTCCGGCCGCGTCTCATCAAAGCCATGCCCGGGAAAGAAGTAGGGCCACAAGCAGCGCCGTAGCCGTTCGACGAACGCATGCAGTAAGATGCATTTAGTGACCGAACAAGACCAATAAAATTATCTCGACCTACACGCTCCAGAACTTTTGCCTTCCCTTCACCTTCCTTTTTCAAGTTTTCATCGTCCATGTTACTGGTTTGAGCTCCTACGATGCTTCTAACCTGGGCCGATATACTCTTTGAACTCTTTGCGCATATGACAGTTATCGTGCGATGTAGATTTTTGACGGATTCACAGAAAACGTTCGGAACCTACACCAAAACTATGAGCGACGCAGTGCGTGGGGGTCTCCGAATGAACTGAGAATCTGTGGGTTTTTTAACGGGCGGGAATATCTCGACAGAGTGCCGCGGGTTTTTAAGGAGACACGCCAAGGCTGGCTAAGGATAGCCGGCCGGCCGTAAAATGCACCTACAACACGTTTGCCGCGCGACTGTCGCTTCACAGGCGTGTTTGCGCTGGTGCTGTGGCGCTTTGTGGGCAGCCTCGCCTCCTCGAGGGGTCGACGGTCATGGGCTGAAATGAACGCAGAGCAGGGACCGTATTTTACATGTACATCTACCACAAATTCTAAGCACGCTCTAACGCAAATTCGCTTAGTATAAATACTCAGAAAACAACAGCTGTTCTGTTCAGACCGAGAAATCGTAAAGTCGCTACAGACTTAACATTACAACTTAATCAATTCTATTATTCCGATTGTGTCTACTGTTAAATGTCTCGGGTTGTACTTGAACTACATATGCCGTGGAACTTGCATGTGGATTTAGTCGCTGCTAAAGTATCCCGTGTGAGTGGAATTTTGTGCAGGTTAAGATATTTCCTCCCTAAAAGCATCAAGCTTCTCCTATACAAGTCCTGGCGTCTCAGTCAAATTAACTATTGCCATCTTGTTTGCGGTACTACGACACTTTATAATATCACCACAGTACACAGAATACAAAAAAAAAGGCCGTCCGTAGTGTTCTGGATGTTCCCCACGACACACATGCGTGCCCATTTTTCAGAAAACAATTTACTTCCTATGCCTGATATTTATGAGCAAACACTAATTCACCGGTATAAGACAGATATTAAATAATAAACACGTTAAATACTATCTCGAACTTAAAACGCATAGATGGGAAGCTGAATACGAGCAGTTGCGAACTCTGGGAGATGTCACGGGCAAGGACTAATTACACCTACCAAATGTTGCGCTTCACATTACCGTCTTGTCTAAACAAAATGTACACTGTATAACCTTCATTACTGTGCTTTATGTACTATATATACATTCTGTTTCACTTGAATTCATTATATATATATATATGTATATATATATATATATATATAATGAATTCAAGTTAGCTGAGTTAGCAATTCAATACTAGCTGAATATGTAAAACCTCACCTTATGCTCTGTCACTGGCTGTTAAAAAGGACTACGAACCTCGTCAAGCCATAAAAAGGCTTTTTGTTCTCGGTTCTCAACATTTTGGTGTTGAAATGAAGTGAATTGAATTGAATTGAATATATTGAGAGATACGGTATTTATGATACTACTACATAAAGGGAAACATGGCGCCACTATCTACAGGAGTTCCTTAAAGGATGATGTGATGCCACAATATAGAATACCTGGATATAGAAGCTTTGGCTTGCACTGAACACAGTTTGGCCCGAAACAGTGTCATGACTGCACAAGTAAAGCAAGGCGAAGTGGTGTCTTCTCTTCCTCTCTGTGTCATTTGCTTGAGCGCGCTGTTTTTGTTAATTTGCTCACGTAATGTTTTTGCAGTAAATAATGTACTAATAAAGATCGTGGGATTTCTTGTAATGCATCTTATGCTTACATTTGCTCGCGTATAGTATACCCGGAGTTCTCTTTTTCTTTTTGAAACGCCAGTGCTTTTCATAAGACATCTTAAAATTAATATCTCAAACTGTTGCTGTCCAGAGAATTCGTTCCAAGAGGATACTCCTTGGAAACTAGCTTACCGGCTATAGTTCGTAGATTTAAACGTCTGAAACGACTCACTGCGGCATTATTCCTTCACATAAAAGGCGCCTATGAAAATGTAGCCCATTATGCCATCATAGACGCTCTGATTGAAGCCGGAATCAGTGGCCGCACTTTTCAGTGGCTATGCACTTATTTGACCGACAGGCATTACTTCGTGATGACCGAGGATCACCAAACATTCCGTGGAGTACCGCAAGGCGGGGGTGTTGGGGGGGGAGCCCGACACTATTCAACCTAGTGCCCGTCGGCCTAGTCATATGCTTGTCCAACACCATTCAAGTATCCATTTATGCTGACGACATCTGCATCTGCGCGCCTGCTGTAACAAGACTGCAAGTACGAGCAAGCCTACAAAAGGCAGCGGCGTTAACATCACTGCACTTGCGAAAACAGAACTTAGAGCTGTCTTCAGAGAAATGCTGCCTTGTTACATTCACTCGGAAGGCAATGAAGCCTTACTCTGTAAGTGTCAATGGGCAAGCATTATTATTTATTATTGTTTGTTTTGAACACATATACACATATACACAGTTAACGGGAAAGGGATGGCGAGGAGCAGACTGGCAACTGCCATCGGAAGGGGCGCAACGCCTGCCTACTCTTCTGAAGGGAGGTGACAGCAACACAGAAATGGACTATAGGAAGGAGGGGAGGAAAGTGGAAAGGAAGAGCAACAGGACAAATCTAAAGACTAAAGTAGAACACAGTACACTACGCACGTTGTTCTGCCGAGTTTCGACCCTGCAGCCGGAATTAAAGTGACGCCGCGTCGAACAGCCTCCACAATCATCAATCACATCCATGGCTAGTTCGCTATACGGCTAATTGTGCGCTCCACGATGAGACGCCAAGTACAGCTGCACGCAATCACGGTTTCACCGGTAGTCGGTTCACAATATACACTACAAGGTGTTTGAACCCGCCACCTCCCGTCTTCGAAGGAAGAAGCGTTGGAACACAGTACAGATCACACACAGTATAGGGCCGTTCACTGAAGGTCACGCTACTACAGAATGTTGAATGTTCACGCTACAAACGTGAACCTAAGCTAGTTAACTCTAGAAAGGTTAGTTAGAAAGGTTAGAAAGGTCTAGAAAGGTTAGGAAAGCAATTGTAAACGCACGGAAACGCCGCTTTTTAGGGGCAATTATCGACCGCGACCTATCATGGAGCCCGAACGTTTCATACCTAAAGAGGAGGTTAGTGACAATTATACATATTCTCAAATTTCTCAGCGGAAAGTCATGGGGCACCTCGGGACGGCCAATGCTGCAGTTTTATAACGCCTTGTTCCTCGGTTTCGCAAGATACAGCCTCCCTGTGCTTGGTAACACCTGCAAAACAAACATGCGTGTACTTCAAGGACTACAAGCTGAAGACCTAAGGACGTGTCTCGCTCTTTTGAAGTGTGCGTCTACAGCGGCAACGATTGTCATAGCTCGAGTTCACTCAGTATCAACGTACTTGGCAACCGACCCACTCAGGGCGCATATTCGACACGTTGCCCGATTACCTTCTCACCATCTTGCTGCTTTACCTGCAGAAAGTCCACACACAACTTTCTGTCATATAATTGTTGCCAGTCGTACCTCGTTGCTATCGAACTACATTCCCGCAGCAAGACCATCCTCACCTTTATGGTGCCTGCACAAACCTGAAATACGCTTCACCACCCCAGAAATCGCGAAGAAAGCTAACATGCGGCCGTTTGCCCTGAAGCGGGCCACATTAGGATTTTTACATGAGGTGCACAGGGGCCGCGTACATGTTTACATCGATGGCTCGGTCGAACCTACAAGTTGAGCTGCCGCTTTGGTGATACCAGCAAGATCCGTCAAAATACAGCTAAAAACGTCACATGTGTCATCAACGACAGCTGCTGAACTGGTGGCCCTGCGTGCGGCTCTTCATTTCATTCAGGAGGAACCACCCCATGCATGGTCAGTCTTCTGTGATTCCAAGGCAGCCCTACAGAGTGTACTCTCAGCACTGCGCAATGGATCACATGAGCAGCTCGTCGCAGAGATAAGAAACGTCCACGATCACATAGTTGACGAAGGACACGATATATCAGTGGTTGCCTAGTCACTGTGGCATACATGGCAATGATTGAGCGGACGCTACTGCCCGATCTGCCCATGACGGCGTCAACTGCGTCGCCACTCCTATTGCCAGAGCCGACGCAGCGAAACAACTTTCCGCATTTACGCGTGAATTAACATTAGATCAATGGAAATTATTCGAATTCACAAGTGCACGCCTTCATACCCTGAACCCTATTTACAGCTCCGTATTCCGCTCCGACCTCTCACGACGTAAGTGCGTCCTTCTAATCCACCTATGGCTTGGAGTAGCACTTTCAAATGCGTACTCCTTTATTATCGGAATGGCGAACAGCCCACTTTGTGACTTCTACGGGTGCAACGAAACACTCGCACACCTTCTTTGTGAGTGCCCGCGTTTCAACCCGCGAACAGTAGCCCTTTCAGCCACCCTAGACGATCTGGACAAGCGCCCAATGACAGAAAACAACTTCCTTGGAAAGTGGCCTACGCGATCAGCGTGATCCACTATAAAGGCGCTGCTGCGGTACTTAAAGGACACGGGACTTTCTGACAAATTGTGACTGCACAATGTGTTGGACGGTGACATTGAAGGGTGACATTGCGCAACACTAGGAATGCCTTCGCAGACTGCACTACAGTGCCCACAGAAACAGTTCTGTATCCTGTGTGTGTGTGCGCGTGCGTGTGGTTTTTCTTAAAATATTTTTCTCTGTCTCACCTATCGCATGCCTTTGCCCCTCCCTCGGTACAGGGTAGCCAACCGGAGACAATCTCTGGTTAACCTCCTCGTCTTTACTTTGCCTTTCTCTCTCTCTCTCTCTCTTTTAAATGTGCGCCATAATGATACTAATTTAAAACTTAATTATAGTAATTATGTCAATTATTCAATTAAGCGTATTGATTTCTCGTAGAAGTAATGGCCACCTTATCGAGTTAATTAGGTCAACGTTTAGAATTGTGCGATCTGCCACATGCAAATTTAAAAATTTTTGGACCTTATCTACCTTCTCTCTGTTCTCCCTCCCCCTTTCGCCAGCGTAGGGTAGCCAACCAGACTCTTGACTGGTTAGCATCCCTGCCTTCCTTATATATATATATATATATCTGTCTCTCTTGGACCTTCAAAAAAAAAAAGCACCCGGTATATCAAGTACACGAACAAAACGACTACCTAAACCAAAGTATTGTGATTTATTTGCCTAGTGTATTCGGCCCGTCAATTATACATATTATATATATATATATATATATATATATATATATATATATATATATATATATATATATATATATATATATATATATATATATATATATATATATGACGTAATAATAATTCTGCGGAAAGCCGCAAGGAGGAGAGAAGTAATTAATAAGGGGAAAATCAGGCATCCACACGTTCGTAGCAATTGCTACGAAGGAAACCCATACGGGTTCCTCGAAAAAAAAAAAAAAAGCCTCCCAGTTGAAGAAAAATTCGTCCTGGTCCGGGACTCGAACCCGAGACCACCACCTTTCCGGGGCAGCCGCTCTAGCATCTGGGCTAACTAGGCGGCTAGCAGACAGCAGGTGTGCGCCAGTGTGTGTCGTGTCTTTCTTTTTGTGGTTCGTCTTAGGTGTTTGCGCTGTAACGTTAGGTTCAGAATTATGTACCAACTAGGCCCAAATGAAGTTTTACTGAGATAGCAGGGCGAAGTCCAATTTATCGACAACTCGAAGCAAAGGCAAGTGTTTGACGTAATAGTTCTGCGGGAACCCGCAAGGTGGAGGGAAGTAATTAAAAGGAAAATGAGACATCCATCCAATCGTAGCAATTGCTACAAAGGAAACCCTAACGGATTCCTCGACAGAAAAGCCTCGCAGTTGAAGAAAAATTCGTCCTGGTCCGGGACTCAACTGCGAGGCTCTTCTTTCGAGGAACCCGTATGGGTTGCCTTTGTAGCAATTGCTACGATTGGGTGGTCGCACACGGCTTCAAAATGGCCTCGCTCTCCGATAAGCCTTCCAGTGCAAAGCCCCCACTTCCCGACATTCCCGTGGCGCACACCCTAGCACACGCCACTTTTCCCGCCAGGCATAATCGCAAGAAAATATAGGGCAAGGCCCAACGTCAGACGACCTGTTCGCCGCTGCTCTGACAGCGAGACACAAAAGATCAGAGGAAGGGCGCCCAGACGCGCGGCAACAGGGACAGGAAAACAAAGACAAAGGCAGTCATCATGGACGTCTCACTCTTCCCTCCAGAGCTGTGCCATAACTCGCCCACCACGACTCGTTTTACGACAGCTTGCTCTAGCGCCTCTTCTCCGCCCCGTCACCTTCTCCCCTTGGTCGGCCTAGCTCTCCACACGCGGTGATCGCGTCGGATACAGCTTCGCCGACGCAAAACATACAGCGGCGCTGACGACGTCTCTGGGCGCGCGATCGGCGCGGCGACGCACGACAGGGACCCGAGACAGATGGGAGAATCGGTCGATAAATAAGCGAGCAACCGCGTTCCCTTTTGCCGGCAGTGCGGATGCTGAACGCTCAGCGGTGACCTGCCGCCGCCTCGACCCCTCGAACGGCGAGACGGGCCGCGTGTTGATATGAATGCGCGCCATGAAGAAAGAATTCACTCGCCATCCCGGCCCTGCGAAAGCGAATGTCCGGCGAAGCTGTTGAAAACCACCACTACAACTGCTTGGGGAGGGGAAGGGGGTATGCAATGCTTCACTGCTCAATTACTCCTCCGGCACATTATTAGTAGGAGCGTTTTAGCATCAATTATGTGGCCTGGATGTTTGTTTTGTGCTTGTCCGTTATTAAAACGAATGCTGTATGTTGTATGCGTGATACCAAGGAATTAATGCACTTTTCGCTTCAATCGCTGAAGGCCTTTTTTGTTTTTTATTCCCGTGACACCGCGAAACATCCCGACCAACTAGAGGCTAACAGCTTCGCTGTAAAAGACATTCGTAATGTGATTGCGGCGTAACGACATTCGCTTGGTAAGTGCGCGCTACTCTGACTCGGCAAATGTGTTCTCCCAATATTTACGTCCCGCCGGCTTCGAAAGAAATCCCTAATGTGCAGGTTAGCGCTCTGCTTGAGTATGCGCCTCTATTGCGTTGTGCGATTAATTGCCAAACTGTCCGTCCGCAAGAGTGATATATTCGTGTTTTGTAAGAAGCGTATCGACATCCACAAATATGTTGCTTGCATGGAGAGCGAGAGCAATAGAAGAGAGGAAAGGCAGGGAGGTTAACCAGACGCGCATCCAGTTTGCTACTCTTCACTGGGGGAAGGGATATAGGATGAAGAGAGGAGAGAGAGAACATAGAGAGAGCACAATTTCGGGCATTTTTAAAGGTTCGCACAGAGTCTGCATACGGTTGCCAAGACCTGTCGATAGTGCAACAAAGCTTTCGTGGCTTTCTGTGCCATCGACGCGTATAGCCATGGTCCAAGGATCTTCATTTCCGAAAATGATCTAGAGTCCAGCCGATTCAACGCTGTCCAGAGAGCTTCACGTTCGACGTCGTATTAGTGACAGAGATATAGGATGTGTTCAATCGTTTCTGCAATCAGTGTAGGTGCAGTTACAGCTAAAGACGGCACTGCTCCCTATATCGCTTATGGGGCGAGCACTACACGCTCATGAGACGCACAGATGTAAACAACTACAAACGCGGCGCTTTAAAATCGACCCGGCACTGCGGGCAGTCCTCTCAGACCAACCGGTCCGCAATGTACGCCCAAGTGCGCACATGCCGGCGCAAGCGTTAGCCGACCCAGCTTTCCGTGGCAAGACTGAAGGACGCATGCACGGCTTCGACCGCTCGCTCACGCTGGTTTCCGCGGGCGGCCTCGAGCGAAAGGCTCGAGCGGGCCCGTCCGCTTACCTTCGGTCGCCAGCGAAGCAACCAGTCGCACCGGTTGCGATACTCGACCTACGTGTTTGCTTCTGGCGGGGCGACGAATTGCGCGTCTCGGCATCGTGGAGACGCTCTTCCCGTCGCCAAGTCCCCGACTCGCTGCGACGTGGGTGTGAACTGGCTCTGCCGTGCGAGATAGCACGGCAGAAGAGAGCGCGAGAAAGGAAGAGTAGAAAGGACGGGGGCGGTTATAACTGGAGGTTTTTCCGGTAGGGCTGCCCTGGACAGGGCGGTTCAACATGTTTCTCTTTACCGTATCTTCAACTGCAGTATCACACAATGTGTATGCAACACACTGTACAGTGCGTAGCAGTAGCACTAAGAATAATAGCAGAAAGGAAGTAAAGTGCACACAAGTTACAGGGGCATCATGCAGATTTTTCAGCCTCTACAGCAAGCGCCCAACTTGGCCACGATGCATTCGGCCTACATGACCACTTGCTGCAAGAGCTGCCCCTTGCATTGGTGTGGTAGAAGTGAAAGTCACCGCAGCTGCACTGTACGTGGTTGTACACAAACTGTGTGATACTGCAATTGAAGATACGATAAACAGAAACCATAGCAAACAGTGTCGGTATAAATGGGCTCACTGTACATGAACAGATTGAACATTGATGTACTGCAAGAGAATCATCGCCACTGGAAGCATCGCGAAGAGGAGTACCGCAATAGTCCATACAACAAAAAAATGCATCCTCGTTTACAAAACAGCTAAGGCATCCGCAGACAAGTTTTCAAGATATACTACGTGCAACAGCGTCGCGCCATGGAAAAGCTCTCCCCATCGCTCATATAATATCTGCGAATGCTTGCTTGCTCAGCCTGAAAAAAGTGAACTGTTTGCCAACGTAACTGACCGCAAAGATAATTATATTCTGGGGTTTTTCTTGCCAAAACCTGATATGATTACGAGGAACGCGGTAGTGGGTGACTCCAGATTAATTTCGACCACCTAGGCTCCTTTAACGTGCACCCAATGCACGACACATGGGCGTTTTTGCATTTTTCCCCCATCGATATCCGTCCGCCTGAATTTGATCGCACGATCTCGTACTTAGCAGCGCAACGCCAAATGCACTTAAGACTCCCTGGTAGCTGAGAGCCTTGTAAGCGATAAATGTGTAAAATGCACGTAATGACAGGGAATGAAATGCTTGCATATTGTTAGGATCGGCCTGCAGCTATTTTAGCCCGCTGCAGGTGCGTCGATCGATCCGGGGTGGTGGCGCCCTTCAGAGAACCAGCGAGGACAGCGCTAACCAACCGTGAACTTCCTTTGGAGAACTGCGGACTACGGCAGCTCTGGAATTTAGGGGTGCCGGCTGGGTTCGGGCGTGACCACCTGACTACGGGGACGCAGGACAATGGATACCACGACGACTGCGCTGCAAAGGTCGTCGGCCCTCGGAGAGAGCACTGAAACCTGTGCGGCATGTGTGTGTGTAAAACCCGTACCCCCTTCTCTCAAAGGCGACCACGAGGACTTTCTACGATGACGTCGAAGGATGACGTCGAACGGAGTAGCTATAAGCGGCTGTTGTCGGCTGCTAGTGAGTGCTCGTCGTCGTGCTCGGTGCTCGTTGTCGTGCTCGAAATGTACTCGTGAGCTGTGTGCTCGTTTGCTGTATGCTTTGTCTTGCGGGCTCCATTTGGGAGTCACGCATGGACTGTGTAAATGTATCTCTTGTTAAAACTGTAAATAATGTAAATAAACCCTGTTCACCTAGTTCCTCCCAAGTTCCTCTCTACGACCTTCAACTCCTTCAAATGGTGGCAGCGGCGAGATCGTCCGACAACTCCTATATCTGGTTGACAGCGGTGGGATCGTCTGACGAATCTAATAATATGAAGATACGCTACACGCGATGCGATAGGCGAAAATCGCTTCAGTATACTGTCTAGTTCCGGCATGTCAATTCAATGCAGACATCTGAACGACTCCAATAAAAGTTATTCAATCAATCAAATGAAAGTTATTCAATCAATCAATCAATCAATCAATCAATCAATCAATCAATCAATCAATCAATCAATCAATCTGAACGACTCCGCTTATATGTTATTGCTGCAACTTGGGCGTCACAGGAACGAAGCTGAGGAACAAACATCGTGCCTATTAAGCGAGACCTGCACGATGTTCTCATACCATCATGCCGTATAGCAGTATGATGGATATCCAAAGCACGCGGCTACGTCACCCGCTAGCGAACGGAAACGAGGCGCTCCGCTGGAGGACGACCAGTTTATATCAGCAATACTAAGTAGGAAGTGACTGCAGGTAGCACGTGATAAGACCTCGCAAGTATGTGCGCTGGTAGCGTCCCAGTCCATTACATCTTCCTCTTTCTGCCGTTACCATTTCTTCATATCGTTATCGCAATCTCCGTGCAAGAGCCAGCTAATAAACAACGTCGAAGAGACGCGTTCGGCATCACTTACTCGAGTGGCTGCGCGTGACAGCCTACGTATACGTGAAGAGAAACCACCATACGCCGTACGCAAGGTCACGACGACCCTCGAAGCTAGTTTTTCTTAGTCCTTTCTTTTTCATAGGGATGCTAGTGGTCTGAAACCGCGAAGGCTACTCAACACCCTAATGATTACCAATTATATACGGGTGATGATTAAGCGGCAACAAATAGTACAAATAGAGGACGCGCCGAAACTCATCTCTCCGCATCTCTGCATACGTTCATCAATACAGAACGCTTGGGAAAGATCGAGTAGCGTCTAATGTCACACGAAGAACGAGGTATCTTAAATGCAATTATCACTTTTAACAGAAATACTATCACGTAAGTAAAATGCAGGAAATTCAACGAGTTCGAAGCTATATACAGCGATGCTTTGTGTGAGCACATGACGAATCTAAACACGACTGTACGTGCACGCACGCACGCACGCACGCACACAAATTATAGCGAGCCTTTTGTTAAGCGGAGTTGCTGTCTACTAGCGAGTACGAGCGGCGCTGTCCGCAAGAAGCGTTTAATTGCTCATTACCTTGCAGCCTCGGAAGCACGAAGGCGAGTTTTCTTCTTATCCTTTTTTTTCTTCCGCACGGGCGGCGCCGCTACTGCCGTGATGATGATGATGACAATGATGATGATGACGACGACGACGACGATGATGATGATGATGATGATGATGGTGATGATGATCATGATGATGATGATGAATTTATTTGCATCTCCTTTGAAACGAGGCGGTGAGAAATAGCTACCTTGTCTTATTGAGTTATAGGTATGATATACACATTTTTCATTCTTGCATTCTAGTATACATCTCCAATATAAATTTTTTTCTCTTCCTCAAAATTTCTCTGTCTGCCTAATACCTCTACTTAGGCCTGTAACGGATCCGGTCGTATCAATCTCTTCTCTGCTTTTTCCCTCCCAATACTCTAAACGTCTATTGCTCATCTCGACTGCTGACCGGTTTACGCTTCCTTCTACTTTAAATCCAAGCGCTTCTGGAAACTGTACGCTACTTACGGGTTTCACTGGGTGTATGTGCTGAGTGACAGTGACAGTGACAAGAACTTTATTAAGAGTGTCCTGAGGAACGTGATTGGGGGAACCGAAGGTTCCCCGATCAAGTTGGTGGCTCCGCCCACGACGGGACAGGGAGATGGTGACTCTCCGCGACGTCGCGGGCCCTCTGGACGGCCTGTAGTTGGTTTGGGAAATCCGAGCTCTTCAGCAAGGCGTCCCACTTGGACTGGTTATGAAAGGCGGAGCCCGCGTTGTACGGGCACAGCCAGAGCATGTGGTCGAAGGAGCAGCACGCGAGACCGCATTTGGAGCACGATTGCGGAAAGTTCGGGTCTATCCAACTAAGCGCTCTAGGGGTGAGGTACGATCTCGTCTGTAAAAGCCTGAAAGTAACAGCCTGAGCCCTGTTAAGTTTCGGGCTGGGGGGAGGGAATTTTCTCCTGCAGTGTCTGTAATGTGACGTAATTTCGTGAAAGGTTGTAAGTTTATCTTTGAAGGGGCAATCCTGCGGGAGAGCCGGACCGCTAGCTCGGGCGCGGTTCGTGAATTCATGCGCCAGGCAGTTGGCCCGCTCGTTTGGGTTGCAACCCGCTCGGTTAGTTACATCGTCCATGTGGGCCGGGAACCATGCTATAGTATGACCTGCGGTTTCTTCTCGCGTATTAATACGAATGCATCTGTTAACGATGTCGGCTGCCTGTTTACAAACTAGAGCGGACGAGAAAGCCCTGACCGCCGTGCGCGAGTCGGAGAAAATGGACGCCGGGCATTTAGCGGCTTGAAGAGCCAAGGCTATCGCGGTTTCCTCCGCCTCGTTGGCGTGTTTAGCGTAGATTGATGCGGCGCTGATAAGTGTTCCGCGCACGTCAACGACCGTGATTGCAAACCTGTCTTCGCTGCCATATTTGGCGGCGTCAACGAAGAATGCATCTGCCCCGTAAGGATCGATTCGTCGCAGGATGGCTCTAGCCCGCGCTCTTCTGCGACCTTCGTTATATATTGGGTGGATGTTCCTCGGCACGGGCTCAACCTTTATACCTTCACGGGCTAATTTAGACAGGGGATGTCGGTTGAGCGGTGCCTGTATAGGGAGCTGACCAGCTTCATCAAGAATCTTGATTCCCGGCTTAGTTGACGAAAGCCTGGAGATCTGTGCAATAAACTGTGCTTCAATTAATTCGTCTGTGGTATTGTGAATTCCGAGTTCAAGTAGTTTTAATGTGCTAGCGGATTGTGAAATACCGAGTATTCTTTTGACGCCGGACCTGATGAGCGTGTCGAGTTTGTTCTTTTCAATTTTACTCCATTTGAGGTACGGTGCCGTGTAAGTAATGTGAGTGATGAAGAAAGCTTGGAAGACCCTGAGTAGGTTGTCCTCCTTGAGTCCCCCCCTTTTGCTTGCGATTCTAGTTATGAGTCTTAGTATATTTTTCGCCTGCGCGCCCAGCTTGTTTAGAGCTTCTGCATTACAGCCTTGGGCGTGGTCTTCGAATCTTTGCTGCAGCATGCACATGCCTCATCCAGTCACAAATATTTGCTGCGGTATATTTTTGTCCTTAAGCCAGAAGCTTGATCCCCAAATAGTAAGGCACTCCCCTTTGTGTTATCGTACAGATTGTCCCTTCTAATTTCTTTCTTCATAGTCTCGTAAATGTATGCGCTCTTTTTTGTTTCATTCTCTGCATCCAATTCACTGTCTGTTTCTCTCACGCTTTCTGATGGCACCTGGTTGTCTATTTACACTGTCAATTACACTGTACTTGGTTGCCAACTTTCTTTACCTCTTCCACATTCTGTGTCCACATTTTTCAGGTACAGACACTTGTGCACTTTAGCTGGCGATTTCTCGAGACATGTTCCCGACTCTTTCTTTAAAACTAGTTTCGCCCTGCGCTTCTCTGGCTTCGAACGAAGCCCAATGCATGTCACCCTGCACTGCCTCATTTGCGGTTTTGTCGTGGGCTCCCAAAGATAACCGGCCTGCAGATCTTTGGTTAACTTCCAGTGCCGACAAGATATCCGATTTTAAACACAGAATGGCACTTTCGAACGTTAGCGTTGGCACCATTACTCCTTCCCAGATTCCACGCACCACCTCATATTTATTGAGGCCCTAAAGTGCTCTAGTGTTTCATTATTGCTGCATTCCGCCTCCCCTTTATTTTCAGGCTATCTTGGTGAGTGCTTGAGTAAGTCTTTCTTTCGTTTATCCATACGCCGAAGCATTTATGCCTCGTCGTATACATAAACGTCTCCGCGCATCCGCAGAGAACAGAACCATCTGGTGGTGGTGGAAGGAACCCAGCGTCGGCGACGCGCACCTCCACCGCTGTGACTGGTTGGCCTATTCGACGACAACCAGAACAGCCACGCAGCTCCTTCGGTAACGAAAACCTGGCAATGTTCTCAAAGAAAAGCTTCGCCCTTAATATGTGTGGCTTATGCGCTTCGGGCGGTGTCGGAGGTGCGGGCGGAAGTATACAAGCAGCCCAGTTCGAGGAGGCCTCCGCCATCCGTCACAGAAAAAAGTTCTGCCTACGTCGACGGGGACAGGGTGGGCCTGAAAACCAAGGAACAAGACCAGGGGCAATGAAGCGGAGGAATAAAACGAAAGGCAAGAAGCGGTTGTTGCCGGTCAGTGCCGACAGCTGCACAAGCGCGGACCTCTGCTAGTGGCAGCTGAGTGTACCGTGCGCTTGCCTGCCTAAACAAGGCACGCGTGAGTAGTGCGGCTAATGAGAAAGACCCAATGCCTCACTCTGGTCTATTATTGTTCTCGGATGTAGACAGTGTCTCGAATGCACTGCGTATGTTTTCACAGATTACTAAATCCAGCTTGAGTATATACGTGCATTAGTCCATATATACCACTCCTAACTGACAATTCGGCGTTCTGTCTATCAGTAGCTTCGACACACGCATAATGCCGGCGATCCCGCTAGTTAAACGTCTCCCTCCTGTCAACACCACAAGATTGCCCTTCGGACAGATCTCGGGCACTTAGATGGCAGGCCTTTTACGCAAGAGAAGTTCCTAGGGCCGTGGCCTCGTGATTCTGCGGTGTGCGAAGTCTAGGTTACCTCGCTCCGTAGCACAGATAACGTTTAGCTTTCTCAGCTTTCACTTTCCTTCCACAGTGCAGGGTAGTCAACTAGACTCAGCCTCGTTATCCTCTCCGCCATTCTATTATCAGTGCTTTCTCTCTAACCCAAACAATCACCAAGTGCTCATGATAGGAGAAATCTCGGTGAAACACTTCAACATACGCCGTCGTTTGCAATGACTATAGAACGTACTTTACACCATGACTGTTTAAATTAAAACGTGCGAGCACATCTCAGCCATAGAGAAACGCGGGTGGGAGGCCTCCAGCACACTAGAGCGAAGCATGCAACCTTGGGCAAAAGAGATTGTTACATGAATGAAGACGACAACCTTCGCCGGGGAAAGTCCGACCAGTTGAGGTCGCGAACACCCACCGAAGCAGATAGGTGTGCACGCGTGGGTCCCAATGGAGGGCGCGGTCTGCGCGCGGGGAGAACAGCGTAGTGCGCGTACACGCTAAGGTAGGCGCTCTCGCCTGTCTCGACGACGCGGTATTTTCTGCGTACACGCGTGACCCGGCCCCGTCGGTCAGTGGCGGGTCTGGCCGCCCAGACAGGTTGAGCCTGGCCGAGAAGAACGCCGCCGTGACGTCACAAATGGTCTCGCCACTGACAGCCCCCTCCACCTTCGTCGTCTGGCCGCTCGGAGGAGAAAGCCACGCACACCGGTCTGCAGGTATGTGGCGCGGAAGGAAGGACGTGCCGGCGGGAGAAAGCTATGCTGCGGAGCGGTTTTCTGCTCCTTCGCCATTCGAGCTGCACGGCCCAGAGGCGCCAGCACGGCAGTGATCTAGTGGTGCAGAGAAAATGGCCTGCGACAGGGCCACGACGGCTCTTGCCTTTCGCAGGATGAAAACCCGGAATACTTATGACGCTTCCCCCCAAGCCGCCCCCACCCCCCATTTTTTTTTCCTTGGAAAGTTAGCCTCGAGGCATAAAGCGGGTGGAGCATCGCCGTATGTATATTTATAGCTTATTCTCTTCACTGAAGTCCAACAGGAAACATCCATCAATGGTGTGCACTATTGGGCCGCAGATGGTAGGTAAGGGAATGGATCGTCCAGATATACAGTGAAAAACGGAACACGTAGGGAAACAAGAAACAATACGAACAGAATGACTGAAAGTTGGAAAAGTTGGAACGGTCTCTTGGCAGCTAAAAGCAGGCATGCAAACACGGACATGAGTAGGAACATGAAGGTGTTTTCATAGCACAGTCTTTACATAGACAACACAAACGCCGGCGTGCGGCGTTTGCATTGTCCTTTTGAGGAGTGTGCAAAGAAAAAAAAAAGATTGGCATTCCCTTTCGTACGCCCTCCATTTTGCACTGTAAGTGCACTAAGGGCGAGCCACCAGCTACCATTCGCCTTACCGTCCTGGAAGATTCAGAGCTGAAGTCGACCAGATATAGCTTGACATGGAATAGAATGCTTAGCCTTTTGGAACTGTTTCGTAATATATGACTACCGAGAATGAATCGGGAGTCCTTTCTGCTGCCTCATGTTCTTCCCGTGTTGCAGCAGACTGGAATGACCTATCCAACGACATCGCTGGCATTACGTCCTCGTCCACTTTCGCGGAAATTATTACAAATCCCTTTTCATTGTATTGAACGCTATAAGTCATCTGGATGTTTGTTCCAGCCCCTTATGTAACAGCCTTCGCGGGTCATTAAGGTAATAAAATGAAATGAAATGAAATTCGCATTTTAAAGAATGCTATTATTTATCGAACTAAGGGTTTCCTGCTAATGCAAACGGACCAGGTGTAAGTCTGCGTTTGAAGTGACGAGAAAAATTAATTATACTAATATTTTCTCTTCCTTTTCTCGTCAGCTTTCGGGCTGTACCCTTCGTAGAGGCGGTTCCGACAAGCGAAAGTTTCTATCTTTTCTGCAAACATATTCAGAATGCGGTATTTGTTTTATCACATCAATCTTTAGGCCGAACCTTTCATTATGATTGCATCGCTACAGTAATACGTTCGCTGCGGTGTGTGTCCCAACCTAATTTTTTTTTGAAAGCGAACGTTGAACACAGATGTCGTACGTAACTTTCGTGGACGATCAACACAGGCCGCAAAAAAGGTCAAACGTCTCCTGCGGCCTCATCAACTATTAGCAGTCGTACGTTCCTAGCGCAGTTTCAAAAGGAAGGCCTTAAATATTTGTTTAATGCGCTTGAACCTAAGTACACGAGCGTCTTTGCATCCTTGCAGTATATCATAGTGTGGCCAGATAAGCCGAGATTCAGTCCCACGGCCTCGGCCATCCAGCCACAGCGTTCTCCGCAATAGCCGTTAGAATACAAATGCTGAAAGTGAGATCGCTGACTCCAGACGAAGGTAAGCAGGCGGCAGACATTCTCCAGCGCGCAGTTCAAGAGCAAACCTGTCATTCACGAAGCTGTATACACACTCAATTCGTCAGACGTTGCAAACATCGCTGTCACATCTTCCATGTTGACCATCAAAGTTTATTTATTCGGCGCATTCCGACACCGCTTGAAAAAAAAAAAAATTATTTCTGCGCCTCTTAGCCCACTGAAAGTTCAGTTTATTTTTGACCTAAATACGAGAAAAAAAGAATAAAAGGCAGCCACATCAAAAAACAAGAGCTTGCCTGCGAGGCGGCTGCATCACACTTGACGTTTCCGAGTGAACTTGCTTAGTGAAGAAATGCTGCACTAAACAATCATGCGAACGCCAAAATGAACAAACAGCACACACAGTCATGTGGATAACGTCAGGCAGCCTCTAAATAGCTCCTACAGAACGCAAGACAGCTTATTTTACAAATAACTGCTCAACGCTAAAATAAGGGACGAATAAACAAGTGAGCCAATGCACAGCGTAAAAATAAAAGAAAAGGAAACGAGAAAGAAAGCACAAGCGTAAGAAGTTTCTGGGAAAACATTTGTATCGGTATACTAGGAGAATGCCAGCAAACTTGCAACAAACGGCAAGTTTTTCTACTTTCAAGTTTGCTGGCATTTTCCTAGTATAACCATGTACCAACTAGCCCAACAGGCCACTCTCTTGTATCGGTAATTAAAAGGATACTGAACAAAACTTCTGCCGCCGAGATTTTTAGCCTAAATTGGAGCTTGGGTGCTGAAATTTGTTGACGCAACCTTATTTTCAGGGAGAAACTAGCGGGAAATAATTAATTTCATGCATTTTTCATCAATATACGATGCATCAAATATACGATCATCAATATAAATGCATCAAATATACGATGCACAAAAAAAATCTCGCTTTCATGTGACACAAAAATGCATAATCTCAGTGTCACCAGCGCCCACCGGTGGCGCAAGAAAGTACCGGCCACCATGTTGTCCGAGTATCGCGTTTCAATCGCTGTACACTTGTTATGTACACTTGTTAGTGCACAGACAGTGCAGTGATAGCCAGTAAGTTCAGTTAAATGTAGAGATCTGGAAAGAACTGAGGGAGGTCAGGTGGGAGGGAGGGGAGGGGGGGCAGCCGATTTTAGAGAGAATAATCTGGACACCTTACACCATGGTTGCTTAGTCATTTGGAAGATGATGTCTAATGCGCAAATTTAAGAGTCAGTGCACAAAAATCAATGTACTTAAGGAAGAAAGTTCTCCACCTGTGAACTAAAATGAAGGATCCTCTGCGTAATTTCGCACCCATCTCCTTTAAATAATACACGACCGCCACCGCAACGCATTCAAATGAACTCCTATTACTATTAGAAACGCTGTTGCATACGGTGGCGCGGGTCCATTCCGTCGCAGCTGGAACCGATCGTTCGTGCCACATTTAATAGTCGAGCGTGTACGTTTGCGAACAAAGCCGCGCTTTTCAAAACAAAGCATTCCGCAACCAACGGCACGAACCAGTGAGTTACGCACGAAAGGCGCCGGCGATCTTCGAGAGAGGAAGGAGTATTGAGCTTACGTAATCCCGCAGCACACAACGCCGAGTCACGGCATTCACGATTCTCGCCCTGTCGTAAATAAGCGCCCACGGAAGGAGTCGGTTGCACAAACTTTTACTCCGGAGTCACGACATGGGTGCGTGCGGTCGAGTGCATTCTTTCTTCTTTTTTTTTTTCTGGGCGGGGGGGGGGGGGGGGAGGGGATCGAGGAGAGTGTTGTTAGTGCCCTCGTTGTCCACTTCGGCCAAAGAAATGTGTGCGCGCTCTACAAGAAGATTAAATGCATCAGAACAAGTCTCACCCCTTAGGACACCATTTCGCCCGCCCCTATAGACTATTTCGAGCAAGCGTTATTCTGCTGCCATGATACAGGCCGGTAACACGGGCCTGTTATAAGTAATAATAAATACCCGGTGTCGCCTTCTGCAGAGCGGCTGAAACCTAGCGGTGCACAGGCTGATAAAACATGACCTACGTGCGCACCTTCCAGACGTTTAATGAACGAACGGCAATGCGAGCGAACACGAAGCATTAAGATTATATGGGAAGCCTACAGTGGCCTGACGGTGGGTCAACTCACCGCGAATGAGTACATTAGGCTCCCAGTTCGCGCTAAAAATCATTACGGAGATTAACACAGAATTAACATTTTCAATACGCCTTTTACCTCTTTTGTTTAAACTTTTTAGTTCTTTGGCAGATTGCCAACGACTTCCGTTCGGAGATTGTTGGCTTTATCACATGCTAAATGTAGCAACGATCTCGACTTCTGCTTACCCCGTTACGTGAAATGTAGTAGCCAGAAGCAGGTTTGTCGCTAACTTCATCTACCCAATTTACCATACGTGCTTAACTACCCTGAAGCAAGACGGTCAGATGGGCGAGTCAAGGTTTATTTTAGGGGTCCTTCGTACATTCTTTTTGTTCGCAAATTATTGAATCATTTAAAGTGAACTGCTCACCTTACTGCTTGAGTGACTACGCACGCTCAAGCGCGCTCTATTTCTTCGCAATCCTGGCAGAGACGAAGTACGGCCACGCACCGAACGAACACCCCTCACCGCCCTCGGCGCGAAATGGCCCGACATGGGAAACAAAAGGCGTAACATGCAGCGCCGCGCAAGCACCTGCAGCCGAGTCGTGAGGAGCGCCGCGCCGAAGTCGGGGGATCGATCGCGTTGGTCGCAAACCAGGGTAGGAGGGGAAAAAAAAGAAGAAACACTGAAAAACGGTAAAGAAAGAATAACGTCTTCTAGCGACTTCATTGTTCGTGAGAGGTGAACGAACGCCCAAGGGAACCACGACGCACTGCGCGAAAGTACGCTACATACGTCAAGTGAAGAAGGCTCTTGAAACGACCGGCACGCAGGAAAGCTGATGTCGCGGCGAACGAACTTGAGCCATAAAAGGCGCGTGAAGACAGTCGGGAACCGCGCGTGAAGGGACCGAGAATGCGCACTGCGACGCAGCCTTCATTGTGCGTCCCCCAGAATTCCGAAGAGCTGTAGCTTACTAACATGCCTTTCTATTTATCGTACCGCTGAGAACATGATCGGTCATAAGCTAGTTCTACAAGGCTTTTACTCCCTTTTAAGCGAACTGAGATGCACAGCAGTTAACAGCATTCTATTCCTATTCCCTATTCTAAACAACAACAACAAACACATAAGTGTATTTTATGTACTACAATAATAAATATGCATATAACGATATTGTGTAGCTGGCCATATTATTTACAGGATGCAGGATGTGCGATAACGCTGAATTCAAGCAATGCCAAGCCGAATATTTTAGAATTCAAAGTTTCAATCTGTTGAAGTTGTTGCGACTAACACAGTGATCCATTATATTAGGAGCGAGATACCTAAACACAATAAAAATTCACATTTCTCGAGGAACCTGCGTCGCTGAAAACATTCGTGGCTGAATTAACATAAGGAAGTGTACACAAAATTTACAATATATATATATATATATATATATATATATATATATATATATGTGCATTGCGTAGTTCACAAGGCTCATATCGTGAGTTCGTTTGCTTAGCTAGACTGACACAAGTCTGTCATTTCTCCCTGTATATAGAACAGTGAACAACATTTATGTTCCCTGTTCTTTCAATTCCCCACTTCCCTTCCTTCCAGAAAGGGAGATGGAGATTTTGCACAGGAAAGCTCTGGTGTTTTTAAATTTTCTGCATGTGAACTGCTAGTGTACTTTCCAGTCATTAAAACACCTTGTCATTTCCGAATGAAAAATATAGGCTACAAAACATTAATTAACAATCGGTGACGACATGCTCACAGTAACGCGGTAAAAAGAAACATAAATAACAGTTGGCGTGATTCAGGAGTGGAGCGTGCTGCTAATACGTCACATAATGAAAAAAAGATCAATTAAAAACGGTCCCTGTTTGTGAGGGTCGCGCAAACATAATGTCATCGCGCAATATTAAAATCGAAACCAGCCGTATCTTAAAAAGATCATAAAATACCAGTGCGTAATATACAAGTGGCGAATGTAGAACCGACATACACGGCGCTGCTCTTCTGCGTTCATTTCTAGTTTTTTTGCGTGCTGGTATTTGACGATCGCGAGTAAACAACTAGCCCGAATCTACGCTCTAGTGAACGATAACAAAGTCTTGCTAGGTGTAGCGCGTGAGCACGTCAATAAAATAAAAGAAATCACGTTAACGTAATTTAAGGCCTCAACCCTTCAATGCCCGCTGGAGAATATTATCTAACCGAGACAAAGTGGAACCATTTCCCAGTTCAATAACGAAACGACCAACAGAATTTCCTGTAGTGACATGCAAGTACAGGAGTTATTGTTAATCAATACACGGCACCTTTTTGCAGTTCTGCGCAGAAAGTTCTGCTTCCTTTGCCGCTGTGCTTGTGACGAACAACCGACCTCGCTGACACGCACACGGCGCCGCGAATAGGTGAAACAGCCAAGGCGGGGGCGAAATGAAGCTTGAACCACACTTGATTGCCACGAAATGTCGATACATGAGAGGAAACAACGACGAAACGCAAGAGAGAGGAAGTAAGATGAGCCACCAAATGAACAACACTTTTGAAACGAAATGATAACAGAAGCAAATGTCACACAAGTAACAGATGGACTGATTTTTTTCTTTTCAATTTACCTTCTCAACAGCATCGCAAAATGATACACTTTCCAGTGAATCATCATGCACTCCATATAGAAGCTTGATGAACATCGGCCTGAATATCGAATGAACATCGGAAAGTGTGCTCCATTGCAAACGAAACGCAGCAGGAGATGAACAATGCAATTTTGGCAAAGCACTCGAAGCCACGGCGCATGCGCCTATTTACCCTGCTAAGCGCCCTGCAAGCCGCTTAGCTATGAAAGCGTCTATAGCACAGCAGTCATCCCGTCGTTTTCTTTCGCAGAGATGTTTATTATTCACGCGTCCCGCTGGGAACAAGAAAGGACGCGAGTACACAAACGTGGAATGCACGCGCCTCCTTTCCGATTGGCTTGCGCGCTCGCTTCTTGAAAGCCCCACGTTACACACGTCAGAGATGTTCCGCTGAAACCCGGCGATACATTTCTTATGAGGCTTAACCCGCGCGACCTGCTCCGCGATGACAGAAGGGTGAGCGCGATTCGAGAAAAACCATGGTAAGATGCGCTCGGCGGGAGCGCCTGTATTGTTCGTTTAACCTTTCGGATAGCAATGAACATTCTATGCCTCGGGTGCAGCGCGCTCGCTCGGAGTCTCCTAGCGCTACGAATTCACAGAGCGGATGATGTCGACGTCCACGCACGAGCATGACGTCGATCAGATGCAGCAAATCGCACCGCAAGAGGCTAAAGGCTGCATAGCTTTATTGCGCGGCGTGTTTCGCTGTCATTGAGGCGGACATTTGTTACTTCGCGGACAGAATCAGCGTCGCGAATCGTCGTGTGAATACAGCTTAAGCGTAAAGCAGGCTTCATTTTGAGTGACTTACATGACGGCCCCAAATGAGAATGTATAATATGTCTGCGCGCGCTAAAGAACCGCGAACTGGTGGCACTTCATTCCAAGTCCTCCACCATGGTGCCACTGCAGAACTTGGTATTTTCGCTTCTAACGTGGAGCCTCCGATAATAAGCAATGAGTGAAGAACAACTTTGACATGCTACTCGAATTTCTGAAAGGACAAGGCACGGTTTTTCTCAAGCTGGACTGAGTGCCTGGACAGAAACCAGCCGAACAAAGATAAGCGCTGCAGCATACTCCATGCTCTTGAGTGCATAAGTAGGCAATTAAGCAGCGTTATTTAGCATTTAACCTAGCCAGCAAAAGTGCCACATGACTCTTACCTAACGCACGTTTTTTTTTTTTTTTCTGACCTAGCTTTCTTTTTTCTTACTCTAGGCGAATAGTTCAAACCACCGTGCTCAGCGCTAAGTCAAGTCGGAGAAGGAATAGAAATGCAGCTATATAGCTCGGTTTACCAGCCGCCATCGCTCAGCACCTATGACGTTTTACGCTGCTATAAGGTCGAAGCTTCGATTGCGGGTCTTCGGTTGGCGCTCTACGCCCGGGTGCGAGAAAAAAAAATGAAAGGAATAGGGGCCTGTTAGAGAAGAATAATGACCTTGCAGAATAAAAATCAGTGCCAAGCTTTCTACTGCGCCATATCTAGGGACTCATGTGGCGATTTGGAACCTAAAACGGCTACCGATTAAAATTACGTCGCAGTACGGGCTTATCAAGGGTGCACCAAAGAAGGCGGTGGACATTCGGCAGCGGATTAATGCACAAGGCAATACCAGCTGTAAAGAAATGGAGCGTCCACTCAGAGTGTCGGATGAAGGGATAGAGAGGGCTCAACAGAACCAGTTCCCGCTCTCCCGAATCCCGCTCCCGCTCTCCCGAATCCCGCTCTCCTAAATTATTTTTTTCTCTATCAGACCAGCTCGTTCATGAGCTTGATGTCAAAAAAAGATCGCCAGCATACAGTGTTTTTCATCCATTCCAGCTGTTCGCAAGACTTTCACCTCATTTGAGCACTGTTGATTTTCGTCTTAAACATTGCACATCGTTTTTGGATCATGACCGTTTGTCGACGACGTTAAATTTGCCCACCGAATTGATGGCATGACAAAAATTTGTATTCCCTAGTCTGTCTAAAAAAGCATCAATGTAACGTTGACCGTTCCAAATATGTTCTTTCTCATGAAGGGCGCCGCAACCGACGGCTGCAAAGCTGAAGCGTCAGGCTTGGATTTGATGGAATGTAGTAACCTTGCAGAGAAGACTGATGGATGGCGGCGGCGAATTTAACAAGCTGTCGTATTCTCACGCCCGCGTGCCAACTTACATACGCTGGTTTTCCGAGAAGCGATAGTCGATCACGAATCCATATACAGGCAGGAGCTATTTTCGCAGCGGCAGCCATGGTTCAGCCAGCAGTGATCTTCTCCAACTTCCTTCCTCCGAGCTCCTTAAAAAATAAAACACAACTAAAAAATATGTATTTTTTCCCGGAACCGCATTGCGAACCACCAAATAAGCGCCGCGTTCAACCTTACCGAGTTTATAGCGCCGAAGCGGTGGGCCCGACGCCGCCCGCCAACCGATCGACGTTTATTTCGGGAGCCCACGGGCGAGCCGGTGCTGGGAGAAAACCGATCGCGTGACCACATACGGAGGGATCGGCGCTGGCTAGCCAGTGGTCCGATGGCCACCGCATTCTTATTCTTTTTTTGCCTGCCTTAACACCGGATACGCTGCCGAAAAGCCACGACACAACATTTTCAAGTAAACGAAGCGACCATGGGAGCATGAAGGCTGTCTGTAAACAGAGGTAGAGGAGGACGCCTACCTAGTGGGCAACGATTTGTCCTTTAGTGGAAGCATCAACTGCCGACTCCTGTACAAAAGCGCTGCTTGTGAGCAGGAGGACATTTCGAAATGAAGCAGCCGACGAAAAGAACGGGACGAACCGGACCGCGCTATTATGCGGCAGGCACGCAAGCCATGGCACACTGACCGCCTGTTCACAGACTAGATTTCATATATGTATATAAGTATTGTAGGCACACGAGGGCATTTTCTTGGTCGTCCATGTATATAATGGGATAATCATTATACGTTACGTAAATACCAATATAGCCAAAACTAGTATTCATATATAGCTGTTAGCACACCGGTTTTACAATGGTCTTACCAAGCGAATGACAACGCTCTCCACCGACATTCACTGGTGGCATAAGGGCGTGCTACTCACGAATGCGAACGATATGGAGCACGACTGTTGGGGCACCCGTCTTTGCATGTACAGCTAGCATTACGCAACCACAGTTGTTCTAAAGCTTCAAGTTACGCGGCAAGCTGCAGCAACGCAGGCGGGAGAGTTGGGCAGAAAAAAAATATACATATAAGACGAGTAAGAGAAACGGTAAAAGTCGAACAGGAGGAAAAATGGAGTTGATAAAGACGAGAAGAAAATGCGAGGGAAAAAAGAATTACTTAAGAGAATAGCGAGAACCTCTGAAAGAATGAGATGCAACAAGTTTGGTCGTGCACGAATGTCGTGCATGTCAGGGCCGTCTCGTCACGGTACAAAGGTGAAAAACGAAAAAGAAAGTTTGCAGCAGCAAAGCACTCACAGCTCCCAAAAGTAAGCTCGATACACGAACCGGCGACGAGGAGGAGCCGCGTCTGTCTGCATCGGATTTTGCTAAATCAATAACGCCATTGTCTTAAACCGAACGCAGGGCTCCGTATGAAGCAAGCGCGAGAGAGAATTCATCGACCCCAACGCCTTACGGTGTCAACGGCGACGATCAATCACATTGTGGTGCACGTATTCCAAGCAAACAAAAGAATCACGGAGAACACTCAGACAAGAGACTGAAAGCGAAAATCGAGAGCGAAAATTCTTTCGCTAGAGACAAGAGAGAAGGTGTGGGGCACACGAGCTCGAAGAAATAACTAGAAAAATGGCCGACGTCAAACACGTCATGCGTGAGCGATACGTGCTTTCACGAAAGTTGGGAAAGGACAAGCGGCAGCGACGGCACCCACAAACAAATAAAAGGACAGAAGCTCGTCTCTCTAAAGCATACATACATGCACACCGCAAGAAGAAAAAAAAGCATGCTCTATAGTTTATTTCTTATTGCGCGCAGTGCCATCAATAATACTTAATGCAGTGAACTCCGTCAAAGCGACAGTGTGAACGATGTCTTCGTAGAATTCCTTCTGCGATGAGCCTCCCTGCAAATAAGTTGCCCGGTCGGCTTGTGATACACGTTCAGTTTTTCGACATTGACGGGTCCTACAAAGTATTTACGCTCCTCTCAGCATCGACGATTGTTGCGTTTATTATTGACAGACCCTCCCCTTTGCGCGCGCTCAGGGTATATACAGGCTACGTTTGCATGAACCCAGTAAAGTTGGATCGAGTCGGCTTGTTGGTTTCGTGCAAACGCTAGCAGGTCGGGCCGAGCTCCGAGGCGAGTTCAGTCAACCCGTCTGCAAGGGGCAGGTTGACTTCCTCAAACCATTTGGCAAAATGCACGTAAACGGGGTCAGCTCGGGCTGCACTTTTCTAATTCGACCCGCTCGAATCGAGCACATGTAAACGAAGCCACACAGGGGTTGCATTTTCTCCAATCACTGACGACCTACAACGCCATCTTCAGTTTGCACCGAGCACTGAATAAAACTATAAGGAAAACGGTTGTTGGCGAAAACGACATACAGTTACACAAGTCGGTGTTGCGCTTGTAGGGAGCAAGTTGAGCGTACGCAGGACAGTCGCTCACGTAGTCTTCTTCATCTCATATGTTAAATTCCAGCTTCAACGCAACAAAACGCAGAAATGAGGACGCTATGCAGACTAGTTCTGACACTTATTCGTAGGCTCTTCAAGACACAAGCCCAAAAATAAAGGAAAGTTATCGGGTAAAAAAAGGAGGTAATATTAGCATCAGCACTCATTCTAAAGTCTTGTCAACAGAAAGAAAAATGTTTATCAGAACGTATTCACGCCTCGCGTCATGCCTGTATGACGACAGCGGTGTGCTGTGATGTGTGTTCACCTAGTTCACCGCGCCCCGAGTGATTTCGCCTTTCTTTTCTTTCTTTCCTTTTTTTTGCCATTATTTTGTAGTGAAAACGTTTAGCGTTAGTCCTGCGTTTATATTGTTCGGTGGCGTATAAATCTGGCGCCGGTAAATCATTACGCGAGCTTTTGCACCTTTGTGCGGACGCGCTTCCCGTCAGCGAAAAATCTACATCACTTGTTGTTGCCACCATCATCAACGTATTAGGCGGCAAAACATGCTGTGAGAAACGAATTCCCATCGCTATGGATATATATCGCACACTTGTATTTTGTCACCGTTTCCTCTAAAAAGAATACCAATTACGTCAGGCGAAGTATCGGCAGATGTGACCAATGAAAACATATTCGAACCATACAATCCCACGCACGTTCTGCACGTGGCTCAAAACGACCAAGGCCACGTCGTTCGCTGCTGGCGAGGGCTTCCACCGTGCTTCGTGGAATACAGCCAGGATATACAGCCAGGATGTGTAACATACCCCAGGCAGAGCGGAACGCGCCACAAATGAGCATCAGGCTGTCCGGCCGGGGGTTAAAAGAAGACAGGACGGAAGGGCGAGCAAACGAGAGGCAGAGTGCTGTCATTCACGGCGCCTAACACGACGTCCGGCCCGGGACGAACGCGTCATACAGTCGGGTATGAATGGGCGCCTGATGCCGGGACAAAAATTAGGAAGAGGAGAGGAGGACAACGATGAAGAGGAGGAAATTGCCGTTCAGCGTCCGCACGTGAATGCGCGACGGTCGTCAGCAGTGGGGGCGAATTCCGGAAAGCCAGTCAGCTCGAAACAGCATCCGCCGACGTAGGATGGATGCAGCTGACACATCCCGACTGTCGAGGGCAGGAGGACAACGGCTGGTGCGACGCTGTTCCCTCGGAACACGCTAAAAGTGCAAAAGGTACCGTCACCGCCCTTTCACTCACTCAGGTGTGCCCGTGCATGACGACTGAAGAATACAGTACATCGACCTATTCTCCAAGGCCACTGCACCCATCTTCAGCTCCCTTTGTCCTTCTATTCGACGTCGCACATCAGTTGCCTGTAGGCACTGTATGGCACATATGAGACAGGCGTGTTAGCATCCTGCAACCGTGAAATGCGCATTTCGTCATCGCTTCCCATCTCTAAGCTACGAGCTCGAAATTAACTATCCGGAAAAGTACCCTACGTATACGTCAGCGCACCGCTCGCCTCCGTCCGTGAAGTTAATGCATTCTACGACGCTGTCAGTTAGACGTACAAGTTTATAAAAGTCCGACAGTTCATGCGCGACGCTTCTTCGATGCGATGGTCGATTGAATGTCGTCGCAAAACTCTTCCAGCCCAGCGCTTATTTCCGCTGATGTCCCGAGTTGCCTCGAAAATAATCGCCAGCCAAATAAAAACAACATACCGATCTAACTGCGTTTGAGGATCACACATATATTCACAGCTCGTGTTTCAGAAAGGCTGCCCTATTTTACATTGATTACTCTATCTGCTCCTCTTTCACGTAACGAGCATCATAAATATCCGTATTGACACGTATTGTCAAGTTTGGAGTCGGGCATGAAATAGATGCTAGCTGGCCTATGCCGTCGTCCAACTTATCCACGCTGAGGTCGTTGTTGAAGGGAAGGACTGCTTCTCATCGAGAACGAGGATTATGGGCTTATTTACAGTATCTACACAAGGACGTTGCAGTTCATCAGTCTAGCATGACTGTGAGAGAAAGCACTCTCAGCAGCCGCACAACAGCTGCTTATAAACACTCTGTCCTCCCTAGATCCCTAGGTGAGGGAAAAAACGGCAGTTCGCCGCCAATTCGTAGCATCCAACGTCATCGTAGTCGACCCGCCTTTTTGGGGGAGGGTTACACACACTTCCACACAGGTTTTACTGACCACGCCGAGGTGAGTGGGTTCTTGGAGACACGGGGCTTGGCCCGGGCAGGCGTCTCTTCATCCCAGGGTTGACCCCGCAGACAATGGCCACCGCGTCCGTCCATGACTTCTAAGCCTCGTGAGACGGCCGCGCAAAATATCTTCCAGGGGCTCCCCTGCTTCAAACAGCGGACACGGCGAATCCACGAACAATGCTTGGTCCGCCGACCGCGTTTAGTCATAGCGGCGCCGAGGTGGTGTCGACGCGGCACATCGTCGTCCCTACGAAACGAGTCACTGCGGCAGGTGGTGAAGGCTTCCATGGTCGCTTCGGGAAAGCTCGCCACGCTCACAGCTGCAGCTGGCTGAGAAAACTTCGCATGTCGGCACCTCTGCAGGCCGTTCCGAACAGTATATATCCAGATCGGGAAAATTGTCGTCCACCCGAGAGTATAGGCACGAAGCTATGAGGGAACCCGAAGTTATACTTTCGGAGAGATGACAATTTTCGCTTTCATAAAACCACCTCCACCTCGTGCATTTCCGCAAAAGTGATCTGCGATATTTCGAGTGACATGCAAAATGATTACATTTGCTAAGCTTATAATTGAAAGTATACCTTCAAGTGCTCCCACTAGTAAAGTGTGAAGCCAGGGTGCTCAGCGTTGCGCGCTTCACATCGTGAACGAACAAACCGTGTCATCAGTCGCCACAGCGAAAATGATATTGCCACGACCTTGACACAACTGACAGCCTCTCAGTGCAATTCGGTGCCACATGCTAGGCAAGTTGGGTGGCTCCCAGAAGAAGACAACGACGGAGGTGCCAGGACAGCTTCATAAAAGATCTATAGCATCGACCGAAGTCTTTTGTGGCTTTGTCTGTGACAATATGCTGTTGCACCAGCGCTAACTTGTGCCAGAGGAAAAGAAATGAGAAGCATCTGTAAAAGAATTACAATTTCTCGCTCCCAAAACTAGCTCCTGCCGGACGCAGGACGCACGACGCTACTGCAAATTGTGGAAGCGGTGGCCAGACTAGCAGTCATATTAAGGCCGTAATGTTACGCCGTGAAGCGAACGACACTCTCAACCGAGGAAGGAGAAAGAGCCCTGTTCTTATCCCAACTCCTTCTCGGCAGTTGTCTCAGTGTCGTCGTAGAAGCGCCGCTCGTGAGATGAGCTCCGAGAAACTGGCAGGCCAAATAACTTTGCACTCGGCGCGGTATACGACGACCCGATCAACAGGACGGCTCTACTTGTTTGCGCGCGAGTTTCAGCGAAAGGAACCACGCTTGAGATACGGGCAGAACAGGGGGAAGCAATCGGCGTCCAGCCCGCCAGCGAGGGCGGCAGTACAGAGGCACACGCCTATTGCGAGACGCCAAGGTACGCTATACAGTCGTTTCGACATCTTCCTTATGAAGCAATGCGGCTGGCCGACCATTAAATATATACGTGGACAGCGACCAGAGCAAGTCTGCAACACTCGGCGAACCAAAGAGAAAAACATGGTAGCGGCTGCTGGCATCGCGTGTTCCGTCCTTTTGTTCATATTTAGTGACCATGCCTCTCTCTCTCTTTCCCGAGTCTTCTCAGCCGTACCACTGGCTGCAGCTTCTCTTCGTCGATGATGTCGGCTGCATTATGCTGCGACTATTTGGTCGGCTCTAACGACTTCCTGGATTCCATGCAAGCAAATATAGACGAAACTCTGCCTTTTCTTTTTCTTTATTTGTCTGCTGCGAGGCCCCCTTCGTCAGTTTTACCGCGAGTCCCCATTACTATCTGTTAGTACGGGCATTGCAGTCGCTACATGTTTGCGTTCACTATATCCTAGCCACAGCTTCGACAAGCCGAGCCGTGGTGTCGCTCAGTCACATTACAGACCACAACCGGACGCTATTCTGGTTAACCTCCCTGCCTTCTACTTATCTCTTTCCCTCCTACAGACCACACGACAACTGGCACTGTCCTTGGCGAACATAAACCACGAAGAAGTGGAAGGCGTTGAAATGTGAAGTCGTCGACAAAAAATTAACATGAATGAAGTAGTAGCCGAGAATCAAAATCGATTAAACACAGTACTTGCCCACGAGAGACAGGATACGCGCATCACCTTGTAAAGCGTCCGCCCATACAGACACGTATGGCCACGTACCCGCGTCGGAAGCCGCACCGCTTCACAGCGCTGCGTCAACCCTCCCCTCCCCCCCCTCCCCCAACACACACACAACCTTGGCATAGAAAATAAAACATCGTCAGAGAGTGCGAAGAAGATAGAGACAGATGACGCCTTAGCCGCAACGCCCTTTTGCTGTCGGAATTGTCGCACGTGCATTTCTCTCCGCACCGTTGGCGAACACAAAGGCTCTCTGTTGGCGGATGATAGCCTCAGCGGACTCGAGATCCCCATCTTATTCTTTGTTGCGACACCAGAATGAAGTAAACACCGAAAGCGCCAATCGGTTCTCTGGGGAGGGAGGGCGGGCGGCATGCGACTCGGGCGCACCACGAAACAGCTCAAACAAGAAGGAATTGTAGACACTGGGGAATCTCTCGAATTCGCAATGTCTCACGCGCGGCCGGAGCGACTGTGTAGAGTTCGCCGGTTCGGAATAGCTGAAAGTCGATTCGCCGCGCATCCGTTTATTGGGCGGATTGACTTTCGCAAAGCTCAGCACGTGCGCATTATCTCTCTATATATATATATATATTGCTTCGCGATTCGCTTTTACTTCTTCCTCCAAGCTGCCGAACGTGCCTCGTCTACAGCAAGACAACCGGCCAGAAAGAAGCTAAAGAAGGAGAGACAAAACGGAATGCAAAGATGGCAAACAACGACAAGTTTAAGCATTGCGAAACACCGACTGCTTGCGCGGTATCAATGACACAGAGCACACAGAGCACACAATGACACAGAACAACGGGAATTCTGAACCGAAACCGCTACTTAATTCCGAAGTCAATAAAATTGTTAATCTATAACGCCCTCTTCGCTTCCTATCTAAACTATTGTCATTTGGTCTGGGGGACTGCTACACAATCGAATTTCTCCCGGCTATTAGTAATGCAAAAAAGAGTTTTGAGAATAATTCAGAATGTGCCACTCCGGCATTCTACTGTGGAGCTCTTTAAAAAATTTAATATAATTAGAGTACAAGACACATATGAGTATAAATTGTTGCATGAATATCGCCTTAACTATGACTGTCATAATTCTCTCTTCATGGGTTTAG